>NC_070612.1:55683893-55746393 GCF_027172205.1 Podarcis raffonei | reverse complement strand
CTCCCCGCTTTGTGGTTGCCACCTGAAGCAGAATCTTCTCACCCTCCTTCACGGCAAGGTTGACAGTATTTTCCCCATTGACTACAACCTTGAGCAGATTGCGGGCCCTAGCTTAAAATAGTGCTATGCCTCTAAGGATGGCTCTATCTATCACTTTATCCGCTTTTTGTCATAGTTACTTATAGCCTGACATTGCAAAGATCACCACATCGGCAAGTTCACTATAGCTTTATTGATGTTCAGTTTGTTATATGTCGGACCGAGAATACTATTTTTAAAAAACAAACACCCTGTACACTTTCTGAATGCCTTGCTAAAATCTTGCAATTCCTGCTAGGCTGTGAGGTCTGACAGCACCTGCCACAGTCGGTCTTATGGAGCTGACATATTTTGTAGCAAAAGAAGTGCTTCTCTGCTGTCCTCAACATGGGCGCTTAATCAACGTGTATGATAGAGGTCACCTTGAGTTTTAGCATACTAAACAGTGGTGCATCAACCCCCACTTGTATGTCAAACTGCTGAGCTGACCGAACCTTTTACAAATGCCAGTGTCGTGATAAGTCAAAATAAAGGTTTGTGGGCAAACATGTCCCAGAACACTTTTGCTTAGTTCATGGCTTTGTGGGGGGGGGGAGGAAATCTCTGGAAGTGTATTTAGTTCACAAACATCTTTCCCTCCTGAAGTTGTCTCTGTCCACTCTAGGAAGTAAAGAATATTGTAATTGACTGTACTGATGTAACACATCCCACAGAAGTTACCTGGCTGCAGGGATTGTGAAAAAAAATCTAGGGTTGCCTCCCAAATTCATGGAGCTTTTTCTTACCAAAACGCCAAAAAACAAAGACAAAAAACCCTGTGATTTTTTGATTGACTTGCCTAAGATCCAGAACAAAGCACCACCTTTTGAAAATTCCCCTGGATGTCAATTCTGCCTTTGAAATCCTGGTAATGTCCAGGAAAATCTTGACATATGGCAGCCCTATGAATACAGGGCCCCAATCCTGCTTATTTCATAATAATAACTAATCCAGAATGCGGCAGCTAGACTGGTGACTGGGAGCAGCCACCAGGACTATATAACACCGGTCCTGAATGACCTACATTGGCTTCCAGTACATTTCCGTTGGTGAGCTTTTTTTAGTTTTGCCCAAAGTTTTTAAGCTATTTCTGTGGAAAACTGGCAGAAACGACACTGTTGACATGGGCTGCCATACATCTGGATTGTCTCAGACATTTTGATGATTTCCACCCTGTATGCCTCAAGGAGCATCTCCACCCCCGTTGTTCAGCCCAGACAAAATGATCTAGCACCAAGGGCCTTCTGTTTTTTTAAAAAAAGATATTTATTAAAATTTTCAATTTTTATACAAACAAAAAACAGACAAAAAAAATTAAAAACACATATAGTTCACAATACTTAATTTTCAATGACATATTTCCCTGACCTCCTCATACCTCCCCTTCTTGTAGTCCAATTCAAATTATTTGTTCAGCAAATCCTTATCTCAAAGCATTACAGCTTATAAAAACACCTTATTTTCTATCCAACATCTTAGGTTATTATAACCTTAAATTTTTACTTATAAAAAACCATTTTTTTCATATTCCTTTATACCATTACAGCTAAAAACCACTTAATTTCAATCCAACATCATTCAACATTCCTTAATTTTACAATATTTCTGTAAATAGTCCTTAAATTTTTTCCAATCTTCTTCTGCCGACTCTTCTCCCATCTAGCACCAAGGGCCTTCTGGTGGTTCCCTTGCTGTGAGAAGTGAAGCTACAGGGAACCAGGCAGAGGGCCTTCTCGGTAGTGGCACCAACCCTGTGGAACACCGTCCCAACAGATTTCAAGGAGATGAGTAGCTACATAACCTTTAGAAGACATCTGAAGGCAGTCCTGTATAGGGAACCTTTATAATGTTTAATGTTTTGTTTTGTTTCTATATATGTTGGAAGCTGCCCAGAGTGGCTGGGGCAACCCAGTCAGATGGGTAGACTACTACTACTACTACTACTACTACTACTAATTCCCCTTCTAAGCCAAATAGCAGCTTGTTCCTGGGGTAATTTTTACCAGGGCTGTGACTTGGGAGGAAAGTGGTCGAGCCATCCGCCCCTCCCCTCCATAGCTGTCAACTTTCAGATTTGAAAATAAGGGATCAGCAGCTTCACCTGTCCTGGGGACGTCTACGGGATATCTAACAATCCGGGATAGCAGCGGGAAGCAGCGGGAAACGGCACTGGAATAAGGGGATTTCCCGCAAAAAAAGGGAAGGTTGACAGCTGTGCTCCCCTCCTCTGCTTCCATTTGTGCAGTGCCTGTTTAGTGTAGATGCAGCTTTTAGCGATACATTTAGTCTCTTGGAAAATTGGCCGTAAGAATAGTTTCAATTAGGCTTTCAGTGAAGCAAAAAGCTGCTGGATCCATGTGGTCTGGTCAGTCAAGGAGTTCATGCAATCAACAGTTTCCTTCCCACAGGCTTCAGTTGGCCAATTTGAGAACAGTATCCTGAGCCAGATGAGCCTTTGGTGTTTTTAACAGGGTTCTTCTCATATTTGTTTTGCCACAACCTCGTGATTATTGGCTTATGCAAACACTGGTGGTGCTGTGTTGTCGAATGCTCTCCCTGTTGAAATGCAAGTGGCCTCATCCATAGACATTCTGCCAGCTCTTCATGCTACGGTGGTACCTTGGGTTACAGACACTTCAGGTTACAGACTCCGCTAACCCAGAAATATTACCTCGGGTTAAGAACTTTGCTTCAGGATGAGAACAGAAATCGCGCAGCGGTGGCAGCAGGAGGCCCCATTAGCTAAAGTGGTACCTCAGGTTAAGAACAGTTTCAGGTTAAGAATGGACCTCCAGAATGAATTAAGTTCTTAACCCAAGGTACCCCGGTACCCCTGTTGAGAGAAGAAACCTCCTGATCTGACTTTAACCTCCTGTTTTAATTGCTGTTTTAAAACAGTTTTATATTGTTTTGATGGGCTTCTTTATTATCAAGTTTAATGTTTTGATGGATTTTTTCCATTTTGCATATTAATTATGTGCGAAGCAAGTGGTTAACAACAACAACAGCAACAACAGTAACAGCCGCAGCAACAACATCATCAACAACAACAGTATTCTTCTGCTCCAGAAACAAATAATCTTGTGAACCATCCTGAGATCTTCGGATGAGGAGCAGTATATACCTCTAATTAATTAATTAATTAGTTAATAATGGCAGCTTGTGGCGAGAATCCAAAAGCAGCTCTTTTGCAACCACCTTGAGGAATTGTGGAGCCAGCCGTGAGTAGGGAGGGGAAATTAATACTAAAAATGAAACGATTTGCCTGCAAAACATTTTGGCATTGTTGTACACCCCCTGTTTGTGTGTGCATGTGTCAAAAACAACAGACCCCCTGATGTTTCAGTATTTTCCTAACTTTCAGCCTGTGGGCTATGTAGGTTCTAGTATCTTTTGAAGTCAGGATAGAATCATTTCTATTCCCTGCTCCCCACCCTCTTTCAGGGTGAAGATTTGCATCAGATCGCCTGGGAGACCTTTGATGTTGCTAAACTAACAACAGGTAAGCAGATTTTAATTGATTTGTGAACATTCAAAGAATCATTGCAGAGAATGCTAATTAAATAGTTAATCCAGACTCCTTAAAAACTGGAAGCCATTAATAATTAAGCCACATCTTTCCACAAACAGTATCTATTACCAGCTGTGAGCCTTCTTTGGTCCAGTGGCTCAGAAAACAAATAATGCAGAGACGCGAAACCTCCATCCCTACCTACATATCAGCAGGGGGGCAAAAATAAATGATAATCGAAAAGGATCCAACAAATTAATGCAATTTTTTAAGGTTAATTTAATGAGACAATTCTGCTTCTTGTGATGAGTGGATAATTACAGAAGAACAGATTTGCGCAGATAAAACATGCGAGGGCTGCAAGGACAATCGATAGAAAGGAAACAATTGCAGCGATGGCCCTGGATTCCAAGATATGCTTAAATAATAACAGCCATGGTGGGAGGACATAAATCATAGCCACTAAATTCAAATTTATATTCACTTAAGGCCATACACTGCTCTGCAAGCAAAACCCAATTTGATGTAGGCATCTCCAGATATGTGGGCTTACTGGTCAGCTTTTGACTTGCAATGTTTCTTCTGGATGTAATCAATATTTCAGCAATGACAGATCACTCTTCAGAAGGGCAAAAGCGGCACCGTTCTGCCGAGAGAGGAAGCCTGACTTGTGCATCAGGAAGGTGCGAGAGATAGGAGATAGCGTGCTACTGGTTTTACAAGGCTGATACATATTGATAGCCCCTCTGGTATCGGAAGTGGGCAAACAAACACAAAATAAAGATACAATTTGATATGATGAATAGCATCTGCTGGGGGAACAATGTTACAATGGCATAGCGGGCAGGGTTGCAGTGCTTCCTTCTGTTCTCTGTGTATGGTGACATATTGTGCCTGATAGGGGTCATTATTAGTGGACAAACACAAGGCCATTCATTCATTTTCAGGAGTCAAGCAAACCCAGAGCATTGGTTTGCTTCACATTTGCATTTTTCAAAACCAGGTTGTGAAATTGGTGACCTGGCAGCTTCCATTAAAAAACAAACAAACCCAAGGCTTGTCTTTTTGGAGTAGGAAAAACTCTGAGTGCGGCTTTCTCCCGATTGAAGTGCAGAGTGTTTGAGGACTGGGACGTTCTCAGGGAAACCAAAATGCTTGTTTACAAAGCTATTGTACTACCAACCTTACGGTATGCTTGTGAAACATGGACCACTTATAAACGCCATCTCCAACTCCTCGAAAGATTCCATCAATGGTGTCTCCGAAAAATTTTACACATCACTTGGGAAGACCGGTGAACTAATATCAGTGTATTGGAAGAAGCAAAGGTCACCAGTGTTGAAGCAATGATTTGTTGGACTGGTCATGTTGTGCGGATGCCTGGTGATCGTCTTCCAAAGCAACTACTCCATTCCGAACTTAAAAATGGAAAGCGTAATGCTGGTGGTCAACAAAAGAGGTTTAAAGACTGTCTCAAGGCAAATCTAAAAAAAATGTAGTATAAACACTGACAACTGGGAAACACTGGCCTGCGAGCACCCCAGTTGGAGAACAGCCTTTACCAAAGGTGTCGTGGGGTTTAAAGACACTCGGACTCAGGACGCAAGAAAGAAACGTGCTAAGAGGAAGGCATTCTTGGCAAATCCACACCATGATCAACTCCTGTCTGGAAACCAATGTCCCCACTGTGTAAGGACATGTGGATCCAGAACTGGCCTCCACAGTCACTTATGGACTCATTGTTAAAACCATTTTTATGGAAGACAATCTTACTTGGCTATGAGTGATCGCCAAAGGAGGAGGAGGAGGAGGAGGAGGAGGAGGAGAAGAAGAAGAAGAAGAAGAAGAAGAAGAAGAAGAAGAAGAAGAAGAAGATCCCAATGATGTCTACTTAAGAGGCTCCTCATCACTCTTATCACACTTAGTAAAAGAATGATGATGAAGATTCTCCTTCTTTAACGGTGCAGACAGTGAGCGCAGCAGGAGGTTGAAAGGAAGTAAGGGGTAATGTCAAGGTGGTGTGGTCAATGTCTTAGCCTGGGGACCAAATTCTGCCCAGCCAAGATGCTGAGAGTTTGTTTGGGGGAGACACCTTTTCACGGCTGTTTCCCACCCCAATGTTTCAGTAGCACATGCAAGTCGAAAGCGTTTGCAGTCAGAGCTGTAGTTAAAAACACTGCAACCTAGAAAGAGAAAGTTCAGCCCATTTAATTGCACAGTAACCCTCTGCTACTAATTTGCATTTATCACTAAGGAACTTGGGGGAGCTATTAGACCTCCATGTAAGCTTTAAAAATGACCAAGAAAATAGAAGATGGGGGGGTGGGTGAGTGGGATTTGACAGCACATAAAAAGCTTCTGTGTGGCTTCTATGCTTTTTGAGTTGAGTTGGACATCTTCCTGGCACTTGTTTAGACAAACTGTGATTTGCCGAAGGAGAGAGCTTTGCATCCCTGATGCTGTCCTGCTGTAATCAGGTGCAGGAGATATTGTGGTCCTCTCATTAGTATTGAAGTAAGATTCAAGTGCCAGTTTAAAAATCTTCTTTTTAAAACAAAATTTATTTATTTATTTATTTTAAAATACGTATTTAAATCTAGATGTTCAAGATAGCTTACACAGAGTCACCCCTCACTTCACACCAGCAAAATCTCTTCGGCCAACCCCATTTCTCGGAGTGTTAACATCTTTTTGATTACACCTGCGATTAAGTGTCTAGTTCTTTGACAAAAAAACAGGATATGAACATTTTGTTCGTAGCCAGATTTTTATTTTACACTTTGAGCTGGAGAATAACTTCCCAGGACAACAATACTTAATTCATAATACATTTGGAATATTATGAGCTGCACACATTCATATTCAGACCAGGCGTTTGTGAGCTTTTTCGATGACACTCCTACTGGAAATTAATCTGTTCTCAGGGCAATGAATGCATTTCCAAATCACTTCTACCACACTTAAGTATCATGTCTTCTTTTTTTGCCAATAAATTCCCTTGTTGCTTCTTCGCCAAACCTTTATTAGGCATTACAAATAAAGGCCATCATAAAACATCCATATAGAAAATGTTAAAATATATACAAATAAACAGCCATGTAAAAATATGTAATAATGAGTATTTTCATTGGAGTTTCTTCCCGCTAAATGGTGCCAATCACCACTCTAAGAGATACTATTGACAAAAATTCAGCCACCCTTGAGGTTACTTCCGGGTTAATGTCAGACAGATAGAATCTGATATTTTCATTGTGCCATGATGTTGGGCTACCCAAAAAAGGGGATAGCGCACATTTGCATAGCTAGTTGTACAATGCACAATAGAAAATAATGTGTTCTACTGTGTCCGGCACATTCAAGCGCAATGTCTCTCATTTCTGGGGATGTTTAAAAATCTGCCCTTGAAAAAAGCTGAGGGGGAAACGTTCAGTCAGGCTAACATAAAGGCCCTGCGTTGGACTGGAATTGTTAATTTTGAAATATAAGTGACCCTGTTATCTGTTTAAACCAGGGGTCAGCAAACTTTTTCAACAGGGGGCCGGTCCACTGTCCCTCAGACCTTGTGGGGGGCCGGACTATATTTTGAAAAAAGAAGAACGAATTCCTATGCCCCACAAATAACCCAGAGATGCATTTTAAATAAAAGGACACATTCTACTCCTGTAAAAACACCCTGATTCCTGGACCTTACCGTAGAACTTGGGGGACTTGGGGAACTTCTACCACACTTAAGTATCATGTCTTCTTTTTTTGCCAATAAATTCCCTTGTTGCTTCTTCGCCAAACCTTTATTAGGCATTACAAATAAAGGCCATCATAAAACATCCATTTCTTGCTCCCTTGTTGCACATTTCTTGCTATGCCAAGTTAGCTTGGGGATGACCAGCCTTTTTCAGCCCTTTGCAAAGAGGGCCAACTGTTACGGACAACCTCTCACCCAACACATCACAACCAAGCACATATTGCAATCTATACTGCTGCTTGTGCCACCAGGGGAGATACACTGTACAATGCATACTTTCAGGCGTAAGCTAGCAACCTGAAATTTCAATGAATGCATTGGCACCAAAATGTCATGTCTGCTCTTATCAAAACTTAGCCTACATCAGGATGGCCAACTCCCAAGAGACTGCAATCTACACAGGGCATAGCTGTCAACTTTTCCCTTTTCTTGCGAGGAATCCTATTCGGAATAAGGGAATTTCCCTTTAACAAAGGGAAACGTTGACAGCTATGATGGAGGGCGGGGTGAGGGGGCAGGGCCCAATTCTATTTTTAGCTAAGGAAAGGGAACCATTTGTTATGTACTGAAGTTCTCACCCTGGGCCAGCAGGGGGATACTGTAGATAGTTATGCAAATGAAGGATCAAAAGTGACATTCAGTGATTGGATAGTTTTAGAAAATTGTTACAGTTACATTGTACTGGAGCTCTATATAAGCAGGCTGACTGAACCCTTCAGTTCAGTTCTGTTCTGTTCTGTGAATAAACAAAAGCTGTTTGAAGAATCGCTGTGTCATCTGATATGTTCACCCACAACTTAACACCATTGATCAACAACAATCTACCAGAACCTCCTGGGGATCTACCAGTAGATCGTGAGCGATCTGTTGGACATCCCTGGCCTACACCATTTCCCATTTAGGAACGTAGAGGGCTGCCTTATACAGAGTCAGACCATTGGACAATCCATCTCAGTACTGTCTACACAGACTGGCAGCATCTCTTTAAGGTTTCAGATGGGACATTTCTAAGCCCTACCTGGAGACTGAACCCAGGACCTTCTGCATGTTAAACACACTCTACCCTTTCCCATTTTGTGGGGGACCAGTCATGCAGTTAACTGGTGACTTACAGGTTCTATGACAATGTTGTTGTTGTTTAGTCGTGTTGTTGTTGCTTAGTCATTTAGTCGTGTCTGACTCTTCGTGACCCCATGGACCAGAGCACGCCAGGCACTCCTGTCTTCCACTGCCTCCCGCAGTTTGGTCAAACTCATGCTGGTAGCTTCGAGAACACTGTCCCACCATCTCGTCCTCTGTCGTCCCCTTCTCCTTGTGCCCTCCATCTTTCCCAACACCAGGGTCTTTTCCAGGGAGTCTTCTCTTCTCATGAGGTGGCCAAAGTATGGGAGCCTCAGCTTCAGGATCTGTCCTTCCAGCGAGCACTCAGGGCTGATTTCCTTAAGAATGTATAGGTTTGATCTTCTTGCAGTCCATGGGACTCTCAAGAGTCTCCTCCAGTACCATAATTCAAAATTATTGTCTATGACAATAATTGTTGTTAAAGAAATTATATAAACCAATGGGTTCATCATTATTCTTTTTCCAGTTCAAAGGGAGGAGAATCATGCAAACAGGAAAGAGAAAAACGCTGCAAAAGTATTTGATTCACCTGACAAAAGTGCTTGGATTAAATACTCTTGCAGAAATGAAGTGAATTTAAGTTACTATAATGCGTTGTATGATCACCTGTGCCTATCAAATGTTTATAACCCTGATGCTTGGCTCCAGAAGTGCTAATTAAGAGGCAGCGCACTAATTGGAGTTTAAATAAGGGCCATAACTTTATTGATCAGGATCAACAGCCAATTAACCAGTCATTCAAATCAATCAAATCAGGCATCCCTGCCAACAGTTCCGCCAGCCTGCTGGCTCACAGGGGGGCCAGGCAAGGTATCCAATTTAACTTGGAATCAAACAGAGGCTGTTAGTCAACTCCATATGTGACAAAGCCCCAACTGCATTACAGCAAATAATGGTGTATTCCTAGTGTTATGTGTTTGTGGGTGCCAGACCCCACTGATCCCTGGGTCCGGCAAGTAATAAAATACAGATCAGGCTTGTTTCCTGATGAGGTGATTGCCTGGGTGACGAGGCATTAAGGCGGTTGGTGCAAGAAGGCAAATGGGTGGGGTATGGCCCCTCCTTCAAATTTCAGATAGTGAGAAGGACAAATGCCAGAGCTGAGAGTAGCCAATGTGTGATCTAGAAGCTGGAGGGAAAAGCTGCAGACTGGAGAGAAAGAGAGAGAGAGAGAGAGAGATGGCTGATTTCTGCTGGAATCCAAGGCTGCAGCTATAGGAGAAACAAGACCCTCTTGGGGTATTGATGCTGCGAACCCCTGCATTACAGACTCAGGTTGCATATATGTGTAAATAAACCATATATCATAGAGAGACACCACAGTCTTTAGTGTGAAACCCCTGGAATCTTGCACCGCTTGGAGATTGGGGTGGCGTGCAACGCTATGAATGATTCAATAGACCAAAGTGTGTACAGGAATAATAATAATAATAATAATAATAATAATAATAATAATAATAATAATAATAATAAAATTTATACCCCACCCATCTGGCTGGGTTTCCCCAGCCACTCTGGGCGGCTTCCAACTGAATATTAAAAACAATACAGCATCAGACATTAAAAACTTCCCTAAACAGGGCCGCCTTCAGTTGTCTTTTAAAAGTAAAATAGTTGTTTATTGCCTTGGCATCTGCTGGGAGGGCGTTCCACAGGGCAGGCGCCACTACCGAGAATGCCCTCTGCCTGGTTCCCTGTAACCTCACTTCTTGCAGCGAGGGAACCGCCAGAAGGCCCTCAGCGCTGGACCTCAGTGTCTGGGCTGGATGATGGGGGTGGAGATGCTCCTTCAGGTATACAGGACTGCGGCTGTTTAGGGCTTTAAAGGTCAGCACCAACACTTTGAATTGTGCTCGGAAACGTACTGGGAGCCAATGTAGGTCTTTCAGGACCGGTGTTATATGGTCTCGGCGGCCACTCCTAGTCACCAGTCTAGCTGCCGAAAGCCAAAAGAACCTAAAAAGGACCTTGCTGAGTCAGGCCAAAGTCTATTCAGACTTACATTCTGTCTCCAACAGCAAACAGTCAGATACCTCTGAGCATTTTCCAAGCAAGATAGTTTATAGAGTTCTTTGGTTAGGAAGGTCATGTGTCCTAGTCTTCAAGTTAGCATATTACCAGGTTGTATTAAACATCTCTGTCCCTAGCCCGGCGTGGTACACAAATCAAATGGAAAACCAAAGTACCTGCTCTGGTTCTTTGCCCATCAACATAGCTATTCAAGGACACATGTGACTAGTTCTTTTGGAATTTAGATCAGCTGCCTTATTGATTGGTTCTAGCTACTAATGGAAAAGAACATAATCACCTCTTACTGTAAAGACCCCTTCTAATCAGATGTATGTGGAGGTCTATTTTTAGTGCGCCGCTCATTGTGTCTGATTTTAAGGCATCCTATTCTTTTGTAGGGCTTGCATTTCACATGAATTCTTTCTTTGCCAAACATGGAATGTTTTCAGTTACCTGCATGGATCCTCACGAACAGTGTTGCAGGAATGCACTTGATGCCCTACGACAAAAGAATGTGGGGAGATGTGGAACAGTTACAGCAGAATAAATAATAATAATAATAATAATAATAATAATAATAATAATAATTTTATTTATTTATATCCCGCCCTCCCCAGCCAGCTCAGGGCGGCTAACACCAATAAAATTACAATAAAACATAATAGGTGGGAAACAAACAAACAAACAAACAAATACCAGTTTATTAAAATATGGGTTAAAATACAATTTAAAATGCAGCCTCATTTTAATAGTAGCCCATAGGCCAAAACCATAAGGGGAGGGAAACATAAGGGTCAGCCTGAGTCCAAACCAAAGGCCAGGCAGAACAGCTCTGTCTTGCAGACCCTGCGGAAAGATGTCAAGTCCCGCAGGGCCCTAGTCTCTTGTGACAGAGTGTTCCACCAAGTTGGGGCCAGTACAGTGGTACCTCGGGTTACAAGCGCTTCAGGTAACATATGGTTCAGGTTACAGACTCCGCTAACCCAGAAATAGTACCTCGGGTTAAGAACTTTGCTTCAGGATGAGAACAGAAATCGTGCTCCGGTGGCGCAGCGGCAGCAGGAGGCCCCACTAGCTAAAGTGGTGCTTCAGGTTAAGAACAGTTTCAGGTTAAGAACGGACCTCTGGAACGAATTAAGTACTTAACCCGAGGTACCACTGTACTATAAAGGCCCTGGCCCTAGTTGAGACAAATCTAACCCCCTTCTGGCTTGTGACCTCCAAAGTGTTGTTATTTGTGGACCTTTGCAGCAAGTGTTTTCCCTTCCCTTCATTATCTATGTGCCCACATGTGTGTGATATTTTTATCATATCTATCTCTATATATGAAGTAAGTGTATGTTTGCCAGTGGAATGCTGTAATTGGCAGCAGATTCCATCATTGAGTCTCAAGTTTTTCCTCCAGCCTGTCTGTCATGGCAGCAGTAGTGTACCTTGTATTCTGCTGATGGAGCATGGCTTCTGCCATAACCGGTGGTCCCTCAGCCAGGATGTCTTGAGGACAGGATTGTTTGGTGAGAAGTCTTAAATGATAAATACAATTTGGTTATATAGACCCTCTTAGCCTAATTACTTTGTTAGTTTGCTCCCTGCAATGGCTAATTAAAATGTTTGGTTTATTATGCAATTTTTTCAAAATACAAAATGCTCCTTCACTTCATCAATTCAAGGATAATTCATGCAAGGAAATTACAAAGACTTAAAAAGCTTTAAATTCCATAACAATCACATTTCCATCACGCACTGGTAGTAATATAATTTGGAGTAAAAAAAAGTTTTCTGATCTTTCAGAATGTAGAGAACATAGACAATCTACAGTGTGGAATTATAATACAGTGGTGCCTCCCAAGACGAAATTAATTCGTTCCGCGAGTTTTGTCGTCTTGCGATTTTTGTCGTCTTGCGAAGCACGGTGTCGGGAAAGTTTTGGAAAAGCTTCAAAAATCACCAAAGTCTTCAAAAAAGGCTACCACACCGCGTGCTATGAGTTGCTCCTCAAAGTCAAGTCGCAACTGTATTAACGGTGTTAAGAAAAAGGAAACAAACTTGCAAGACGTTTCCGTCTTGCGAGGCAAGCCCATAGGGAAAATCGTCTTGCGAAGCAGCTCAAAAAACAAAAAACCCTTTCGTCTAGCGAGTTTTTTGTCTTGCGAGGCATTCGTCTTGCGAGGTACCACTGTATTGTTTCTTTAAAGGGACCTTTCTCTAATAACTGCAGCTACAGTTCACAATTCTACACTATGGCACAGATCTGATTTCTCTCCAGCACAGCAAGAGGCAAGTAAGAAGGCAACAGGGTGGCCACACACTTACCCATTGCTAATGAAGAGAAAGTATGTCACCAAAAAAGGAGGCAAAATGCATTTGTTAATTCAAATGTAAATAGATGCAAGATACTGTAATTTAAATAGAAATACCAACATCTCACCATAATGGGAAACATTGAGCAGGTGACATGACTGTTATGCAGCTGATAAGTGTTGATGGGCAACTTCAAGTCCCCTGCTCTTCCCTTTTTTTAGTTACCGTAGATTCCGGTGTATTAGGCGACTAGGCGTATAAGACGACCCCCAACTTTTGCTGTTCAATTGTAGAGTTATAGAGTTTGAGCACCGCCAGGGGCACAGCATGCACCCCTCCACTGCCTCTGCCGTCACAGCAGCAGCAGCAGCGCGAGGCGAGGCGTTTGTTGGAAGCTATCCAGAGTGGCTGGGACCATCTTTACCTGGGGTGCAAGGGGTGCGGGGCACCCGAGCACTGAATTCTGGGGGGCCCCAGGCTGCCGCTGACACCTTTGCAACACCCCACCCATCTGGCACAGCCAATCAGGTACCAGAGCGCCGCCGCCACTGTTCATGTGCACCGGGCGCATCGGAGGAGAAGGCCCCACGCTGCCAGAGAGGAAGGAGAAATGTAAGGAGCTTTGCCACGTGGCCCCGGGCTGGGCTGATCCGGGCTGTGGAGGCCGGCATGCAGAGCTGCGCTCCATGTGGCTTTTCTGTGACTCCATCCCATGTGCAACGCGGTTTTCATCCAGGGCGCGCGTGAAGATCACCTGGCGCTTGCCTTTCTCTGGGCAGGAAGGCGGGAAGTAGTTCGTCACGAGATCAGTTGTGTCAAAATTTGGGGGCACTGGGCAGATCTTTGATGCATTACTGTATTTTAATATTTTGTTGGAAGCTGCCCAGAGTGGCTGGGGAAGCCCAGCCAGATGGGCGGGGTATAAAATAATAATAATAATAATAATAATAATAATAATAATAATAATAATATGCACCCCAGCGGTGCATATGCCAAAGACGGCCCTGTGTTTGTGTGTGTTAACAAATCAGTTGCTTTCTCCACATGCTTGCAAAGTTTGTCTTTATTTCAATACAAGAGAATTTTCTTTATTATATACAAACGTGACTTGAACTTTCTGCGCAACAGCAACTGAAAACTGCTACGTGTCCATCTCCCCTGTGTGTGTTTCCCTCCCTCTTTATCCCCTTGAATTGCAAATCACTGATGCATGGTCTTCAGCCTTGAAGTTCAAATCAGATTATCTTCAAATATTTCAGCCCACAGAGGCAATGTGGCCTTTACATGCCTTGAGATCAAAGAAATGCTGTGCAACCTTTCAGATAATATAATGGTGTCTGTCGCAAAACAGGGACAATAAAACATAGAGAGAGAGCAGGTCACAAAGAAACAAAGAGGTCACAGAGTCACATGGAACCCTTTTCAGTATTCTGAGATAGGAGCAGGCAGGTGAAATTAAACTAACATTCTTTAGAGGGCAAAATAAAAATGTATATGAATGCATACCCTCCGACATTCTCCAATGAAAATAGGGACGCCCTGTTCACTAATAACAATTTTACTATTTCTACCACGCCCATCTGACTGGGTTTCCCCAGCCACTCTGGGTGGCTTAAACATTAAAAAACTTCCCTATACAGGGCTGCCTTCAGATGTCTCAGGGGTCAAGTAACTCCATACCCTCCAACATTTCTCCAGTGAAAATAGGGACATCCTAAGGAAAAGCGGGACATTCCAGGATGAAATAAGAAACTGGAATGGCTTCTGTAAATCCAGGACTGTCCCTGGAAAACAGGGACACTTGGAGGGTCTGTATCTTACTTGGGGATACAAAGGATTGAATCTGAGACTCATGGGACTTTAGGTTTTTTTTATTTATATACCACTTGATTGTAGTCAAAGCTCCAAGCAGTTTGCAAGAACGGAAGGTCGGCAGTTTGAATCCCTACGATGGGGTGAGCTCCCGTTGTTCGGTCCCTGCTCCTGCCAACCTAGCAGTTCGAAAGCATGAAGTGCAAGTAGATAAATAGGTACCACTCTGGCGGGAAGGTAAACGGCATTTCCGTGCTCTGCTCTGGTTTGCCAGAAGCGGCTTAGTCCTGCTGGCCACATGACCCGGAAGCTGTACGCCAGCTCCTTCGGCCAATAAAGCGAGATGAGCGCCTCAACCCCAGAGTTGGCCACGACTGGACCTAATGGTCAGGGGTCCCTTTAACTTTACCTTTATGCATGGAATACATGGAATCCAGACTGAGCTTTGCCCACACTGAAGCACTTATTGCATCAAATGTCCATTTATTTTTTTACATAGTGTACATGCAATGTTTTTGCGTCTTCTGTCCCCTCGCCCATTCTCTCTCCTCTCTTCTTCCCTAACTTTATACTGTGTATAACATCAGTTCTTACATCAAATATAACTGATCTGTAAAAAAGACTTAATGATCTGAAAATAGAGATGATGTATGTGCTTTTGTAACCCAATAAAATCTTTTATAATTTTTAGGTCAATTTATGCCCAAGCTACATCACTGTAACAAAATATACATACCAGTAACTGATTATATACATAGAACACACACACACATGTATATGTATATGAGGTACAATATTTTTGAAGGATAATTATATAAGTATTAGACAGGAGTGCCCAGCTCTGCCTGGAAATTTATAGAAACCAAAAAGTATTGTGTCTTTTAAATGGATAGTGTAATTTGTGAGTTTGGACCCATCATGCAACAAACAAATTAATCGGGCATTATAGTCTGCTATCTCCAATTCAAAGTGGCACTTTTAAATGAGAAGGCTTGCTTATCTTACAGGGGTGGGGAATGTGGACCTGAGTTGTGGACTACAAACACCATCAGCCCTAGCTAGCATTAACAGTAGCAAGGGATGATGGGAGTTGTAGTGCACAACATCTGGAGAGTTCTCCATTGCATTCACTTGCTCTAGAACAGTGATAGCCAAACTTGGCTCTCCAGCTGTTTTGGGACTACAACTCCCATCATCCCTAGCTAACAGGACCAGTGGTCAGGGATGATGGGAACTGTAGTCCCGAAACAGCTGGAGGGCCAAGTTTGGCTCTAGAACTGCTCTAGAACAATCCCTTAATTTGAAGATGACTTCTCAGGCTGAAATGGATGGTAGATCCAAGTCCTACTGTCCAACGTCTGATACTCTTCACTAAGTTCTGTGGGATTCCTTTCTTCCTAAGAATGCTTAGGACTGCACCCATAAGCATCATGTTTTTAAGGTTCTGCTGAATTCATTTCAAGAGTTAGCAGCTCTCTGACTGAGATCCCTATAACAACTTTTTAATTAGAAGATATGTCCAAATATATTTCTGGTAATAATCATTATCAGAGAGACTTATTAGCCTCATTATCCTCTTCCATTGGTCTCTACATCTTCTCACAGTAGTTTTGGGAATGTAAAATTAAAAATTCACTTGCTATGCTGATGCCTGTATAGCCCCTTCTAGATGAACCTTCCTTCCCATTGTACGAAGCTGCAGTAAAACAAATGGTAGCCTCTTCAAAGTTCAATGATCATTCCTCATCCTGAACTTCAGATTAAACCTTTATATATGTGGCATTCTATGGAATTATTTATATTGTTGATTCTGCACTTTGGTTAATCAGATGAACATATAAATCTTCTTCGCCACTGAGTAAAGCAAAAGAGAGAGAAGAATCAGCAGTATGTTCTGCACTGCAGGAGGAAGTTGGAGTGTTATTTTTAATAAAAATATTTCATAAAAACTGGAACAAATATTGGAAATATATTGGAAATAATTTGTAGATGATATTAGCGGGGATGGAGTAACGCTAACAGCAGCTAATATATAAGTTTAAAAACAAAGTACATGATTATAGAATTTTTATTTGATACTTACCAAAAGGGTAGAGGGGAGCCCAAAGGTTTTTTGTTTGTTTGTTTAGGGAAGGGATATAATAAACTATGTAAATGAAAGATATGTACATATATTGTAAGATTTATTAGCATGTTTATTTGTGTACCTTACATTTATAAGAATCTGTTTATTTACAAAAATTTGAATAAAAATGTATTGAGAAAAAAAAAAAATTTGCTTGAGTGCAGGCATGACCTTGACTAATTGGAGTTTACATTCCCTAGTTCTGAATGTCGAGTTACATGGAAATGAAGTTGAGACCCGGTTCAGTTTCCTCTTTGTTTTGCTGGAAAACCTTCACAGATTATTTCAGGTTTGTATGATCCCTTTGGAATGGGACCCACTGCTATTGTCTGGGTTCTTGATTATGATTGTTTGTGTTCAGTCCAAGGCTCCCATCTAGCTCAAATTAATGTACTGCTCCAAACTGCAGATCTAAAGTTTTCACCAGATCAAGATAGCTCTGCCCTTTCTCGGATGGAAGATTCTGCAAGACTACCAGTGTTGGCCCACTAAGGTTTGCTGCTAAGAACCCACCTCTTTGTCCTTCATCCCAGTAGCTGCAGGAGTGATAAGAAGAGGTCTTTCACTGAGAATCTGAGGCGCCTATACAGTGGTAAAAAGGTAAAGGTACCCCTGCCCGTACGGGCCAGTCTTGACAGACTCTAGGGTTGTGCGCTCATCTCACTCTATAGGCCGGGAGCCAGCGCTGTCCGCAGACACTTCCGGGTCACGTGGCCAGCGTGACGAAGCTGCTCTGGCGAGCCTGCACCAGCGCAGCACACGGAATGCCGTTTACCTTCCCGCTATAAAGCGGTACCTATTCATCTACTTGGACTTAAGGGTGCTTTCGAACTGCTAGGTTGGCAGGTGCTGGGACCGAACGACGGGAGCACACCCCGCCACGGGGATTCGAACCGCCGACCTTTCGATCGGCAAGCCCTAGGCACTGAGGCTTTTACCCACAGCGCCACCCGCATCCCTTATACAGTGGTACCTCGGGTTAAGTACTTAATTCGTTCTGGAGGTCCGTTCTTAACCTGAAACTGTTCTTAACCTGAAGCACCACTTTAGCTAATGGGGCCTCCCGCTTCTGCTGTGCCGCTGGAGCACGATTTCTGTTCTCATCCTGAAGCAAAGTTCTTAACCCAAGGTATTATTTCTGGGTTAGTAGAGTCTGTAACCTGAAGCGTATGTAACCTGAAGCGTATGTAACCCAAGGTACCACTGTACTGGGATGTCAGTGAGGAAATTCATGAAACGCTGGCAAAGGACCGGTTCCTTGATGGCCAGAGAGATGTAGACTTCCACAATGGCGTGGTATTCAAAGATCTTGTGAGAAGCAGTGGAAGTCACCGCAGAGGTAGAAGTCAGCACCCAGCAGAAGTGGAAGTGGGCACCTCATGAGGAACAACACTGGGTAAGCACACATTTTTTTTCTACTATGAATGGGGATATGGGACAACCTGACCTGTTGGTCAATGTTTTAAGCCAGCTGGAGGGGTTCCTAAATCTGGTAAAAAAATCCCAGGGCAATTGGCAAACTTCCAAGGTAAAGTGCCACTCAGGTGCTGGTTCTATGACAAAATCAGCCACAAAATTAGGGTTGCTGTTATGTACTGAGTTGAATAGGATCCAAAATGCAGCAGTCTGATTGGTCCTAGAACAATGGGATTCAGAATGCAGCAGTCTGATTGGTCCACAGGAGCCACCCAATCCAGCTCCAGATGGAATTGAATCCACACCTGATTGGCCTACAGCAGAATCTCGGAATTAGCCAATCATGTGGGGCCCATTGTGTAAATAATGTATATAAAGCAGACATTCTGGGGGAACTTCCATTCCTCCTCACCACTATGAGCTGAATAAAGAGCACGAAATCCACTCTCGATTCCGAGTATATTTCTGTTGCCATATTTTGAAAAACAAAAAAGAGGACACATTTGCCGGGGGAAGGCGGCGCGGGAGTGGGCGCATTATAAAATGTCCCTTCAAAATATACCAAAAAAAGGACCTGATCCTTTCCTGCATCATGCAAAACCCACACAGTATGTATACGTTTTGCACTTGGCTATCTAGTACTGCACATGCAACATTAAAAGTAGTCCCCTTCTGCACCCCCAGACATTTTGGCAAAATCAAAAAAATCTGCCTGGACAGAAATTGTTACTCCTGAAAAGGAGGACATGTTCTGGAAAAAAGGGCATATGGTAACCCAACCCAAAATCAAAGAGAATATGGCTGCCTTGCTCAGGGAAGCCAGAACATTAAAGGTAAAGGTAAAGGTACCCCTGCCCGTACGGGCCAGTCTTGCCAGACTCTAGGGTTGTGCGCTCATCTCACTCTATAGGCCGGGAGCCAGCGCTGTCCGCAGACACTTCCGGGTCACATGGCCAGCGTGACAAGCTGCATCTGGCGAGCCAGCGCAGCACACGGAATGCCGTTTACCTTCCCGCTGGTAAGCGGTCCCTATTTATCTACTTGCACACGGGGGTGCTTTCGAACTGCTAGGTTGGCAGGCGCTGGGACCGAATGACGGGAGCACACCCTGCCGCGGGGATTCAAACCGCCGACCATGCGATCGGCAAGTCCTAGGCGCTGAGGTTTTACCCACAGCGCCACCCGCGTCCCTAGCCAGAGCATTACAGGAAGGAATTCTTTACATTACAGGAAGGAATTCCTTGCAGTTGTAAAGTCTGTAGGACATTGTCACCATTATCTGTATGGCAGGAGGACTGAATGTTCTTCCTTACAATGGCCATTTCAGTTCAAAAACCCTGGGGGCCAAATAGCAAGGTGGCTACAAAAACTCCAGGAGTATAATTTCACTACCACCTACCAGCCAGAGTGAGAGCATTCTAATGCTGATGGATTATCCAGGAAGACTTGTTGAGGCAAGAGAGCAGGCAGATGGATGCAGAGGAGGGAGAGTGAAGACAGCCAGGAAGCCCAGGCCCGTTGCTCTGCAGAAGTGCTCAAGACTGTGACCTTGCAGAACCAGACCCAACGACGACTGAGGACTTTATGAAGGAATGATTCAGATATCAATGTTGAGGGTGGGTGGAAAATTAACTCATAAGCTTGTTCTCCCTGGCGAGTCATGTCTTCACTCAGTACCGCCATGGAGGCCTTTTGGTCCCAGCGGGTCAGTCTAGAGTTCAGGGATGATGTACTGTACAGGAAATGGGTAGAACCTACTGGAGCTGGGCACTGATGACAGCTGGTTGTGTCAACAAAGCTAAAGAAGGAAGAACTGATGCCATGCCATGATGCTAAGAGAGCAGGACTCTTTGGTGTAGCCAAGACTCTGGGTAGAGTAAGAGAGAATTTCTGCTGGGTAAAGTGCAGACAGGATGTGGACAATCAGACCATCCAAGTGTCCCTATTTTCCAGGGACAGTCCCAGATTTACAGAAGCTGTCCCAGTTTCTGATTTGATCCTGGAATGTCCCACTTTTCCTTAGAATGTCCCTATTTTCATAGGAGAAAAGTTGGAGGGTATGGAGTTAGGTGACCCCCGAGTCAAGGAGATAAGAAACTATACAACTATACAACACACACACACACACACACACACACACACAAACACATTACACATTAAAAACTTCCCTGTACAGGGCTGCCTTCAGATGTTTTCTATCCTCTTTTTATGAAGATTACCCACTCTGGGATCCCACAGCTAATTCTCCCCTGGTCTCCTCGCTGGCCCAAATAGGACTAACTTAGCTTGTTTGGAGGTTCTAGCAGGGGAGCGCAGCTATCGTATACCCTTGACCAAAGAACGGTACACTCCTTCTATCTGGGATGGTCGTCCTCTTCCACCGAGCGCGCAGCTTCGGGAGGGACGCACATGGAGTGGTGAGGGAGGAAGGGGTCAGAGAAAACTTAACATGGAGGCCAAATGACCAAAATATTGGGAAATTTTGGAACTAGAAGGGGACAGATTGAAATTGCAGAGTTTTGAGAAACTGAAAGATAAAGTGCGAGATTGGCTTCATTATTACCAAATAATGGAGGTTTATAATTTGGACAAGAAAGTTGGTTTCCAGGTGGAAAAATCTAAATTGGAAACAGAATTGCTAGAATCCAAAACTAAGACTTTGTCAAAAATGTATAACTTGCTGCTGAAATGGAATACTCAGGACGAGACGGTTAAATCTGTAATGATTAAATGGGCACAAGACGTTGGACATAATATTATGTTTGCTGACTGGGAACAGTTGTGGACCACCGGGATTAAATTTACGGCATGTAATGCCTTAAGAGAGAATATTATGAAAATGATATACAGGTGGTACATGACCCCAGTCAAGCTTGCAAAAATCTATCATTTGCCTGATAATAAATGTTGGAAATGTAAGGAAACTGAAGGTACATTCTTTCACCTTTGGTGGACGTGCCCTAGGATTAAGGCTTTCTGGGAAATGATATATAATGAATTGAAAAAGGTATTTAAATATACCTTCTTGAAGAAACCAGAGGCCTTTCTCTTGGGCATGGTCGGCCAAGTGGTGCCAAAGAAGGACAGAACTTTTTTATGTATGCTACAACAGCAGCAAGAATACTCATCGCAAAGTATTGGAAGACGCAAGATCTACCCACTCTGGAAGAATGGCAGATGAAATTGATTGACTGTATGGGACTGGCAGAATTGACGAGCAGAATCCATGACCAGGGAGAAGAGTCGGCTGAAGAAGATTGGAAAAAATTCAAAGACTATTTACAGAAATATTGTAAAATTAAAGAAAGTTAGATGGTGCTGGATTGAAATTGAGAGGTTTCTAGCTGTAATGATATATAAGAACATAGATGGGGGGGAAAAGGGTTTGAAAAATAAGGTAATGTTACAAGCTGTAATGCTTTAAATGAAGGATTTGCTGAACAAATAATCTTAATTGGGATACAAGAAGGAGAAGTATGAGGAGGTCTGAGAAATTTGTTATCTAAAAGTATGGTTTATGAATTTTATGCTTTTGTTTAATGTTTCTGTTTGTTCTGTTTTTGTTTGTTTGTTTAAAAAATTGGATAATTTAATAAATATTCTTTTTAAAAAAACAAAAAAAAACAAAAACAAATAGGACTAACTTAGCCAGCTAGCCCTGGTGATCATCTAATGTTTATTGGATGGATTTCCTCCCTAAATTGATTTTTGAATTCTGAATTTATTGTTATTCATGTTTTATACTGTATTTTATGCTTTTTTTGTTGCATCATGTTAAGGGTATCGGGTGGTTGCTCGAGAGCAATCAGGCAAGATGCCTCACTAGTCTGTTCTAAAGCTTGCTTATTGGTGCTAAAAAAACCCTTTACAATGCAGAGCGCCTCTATACCATGTCTTGCTCATTCACTGGCAGAATCTGAGAGTGGGCGATCCTTAAATCTTCCCCAGCAGAGTAGTTTCTTCACCCCCAGTCTGCGCCTCCCCTCTCTGCGCGAAAGCCTACTGCGCAAGGAAGGCTTGGATAAAGGGGGACCTCCCTCCTCCCCGCTTTGCTCAGGCAAGGTGTCCTGGCACCGCCTTGCCTCCTCCGAGCCCAGCATCTCCTCCCCACTAGAGGCGTGGCTTTCTTCCTCTGCTGAGGAAGTGCTGCTTCCCACGATCTTTGGGGGCTCTCTGTAATCCATCCACCTTTTCCCCTCTCGCCCCTGAGCTGATGGCAGTTCCCTGACACATCAATTAAGTGTTTTAAATTTGTAATAGTAATAATAATTTGTAATAATAATTTGTAACAATAATAATGTTGGAAGCCACCCAGAATGGCTGCTGTAACCTAGTTAGATGGGTGGGGTATAAATAATAAAATTGTTGTTGTTATTGAATAAGACATCCTTATTTTCATTGAAGAAATGTTGGAGGGTATGGACCAATGGTACCAAAGGTGTCATGGCTACATAGCAAAGAAGGGCCCACTAAAATAGGAAGGGCTCCAGGGAAGTAATACTTGTTGGGTACCCCAATGGAGCATGTTGAAGTGGATGTGCTGGGGCTTCTGCCAGAAATTAGAGCTGGCAACTGCTACTTCTTGTTTGCCATGAATTACAGTGGTACCTCAGGTTACATACGCTTCAGGTTACATATGCTTGAGGTTACAGACTCCGCTAAACCAGAAATAGTGCTTCAGGTTAAGAACTTTGCTTCAGGATGAGAACAGAAATCGTGCTCCGGTGGCACGGCGGCAGCAGGAGGCCCCATTAGCTAAAGTGGTGCTTCAGGTTAAGAACAGTTTCAGGTTAAGAACGGACCTCCGGAACGAATTAAGTACTTAACCTGAAGTACCAGTGTATTTCACACGGTGGTCAAGAGGCTTGCACTATAAGAAACCAGGAAGCCATGACAGTGGCACATGCCTTGGTTGACAACATTTTCCCCAAATTTGGGATATGGGGAGAAATAAACCCAGGAACTTTGAGTCAAGGGTGTTCCAGAAAGTGTGTGAAATTCTGGGCATCCACAAAACACGAGCTTTAAAATAAAAACATGGTAACTCATTTTCAGTTCTTTTGATGAATCGTGCACAGCAGACAAACTCTGGTGAAGCTTAATGTGTCAATATTCCAGAGAGAAATATTGAGAGGGAGAAAAAGTGTTACTTTCAGAATCTGAAATGCACTGGCTCTATTATAGAAGAGTCAATTGACAATCCACCACTCAGTGATTTTAGTTCTTGCTGCCTATTTATTTCTATTTTTTTTAGCAACACACAGCATTAGAGTGTAATGTGTCAAACTCCCCGCCTTTTGCTTGCTCGACTTCTGACAGCAGCAGCAAAAATAACCTTGATCTTATGCTCATGTCACTTTCGAACTTTCTGCAAAATGTTAAAGGAGCAATTTGGGCGGCTTGTGAAACACATGTAAATGTTAACCAAGGAAGGCAATGACATATTTCTAGGCAGTAAATTACCTATAATGGATGAGGGCCCCAAATAATCACTTTCCCCGCTTTTATCAAGCACAAAAGAAACCTCTGTGTGCAATATATATGTCATGAAACATTCCCTGAAAACGTACCAACCCAAGAGATAAAAGTCTGCTCACTGGGCCTTTACTACACTGATTCCCAGTAATGAAAATTTTATTATTATACTTATGTCTCTATAAACTATGCACTGAAGGGAGAAGGGAAACGTCACAAGCTATTTCATGCCTTCTGATTAAGGGCCTGGTGAATTCTACTGAATTAGTACAAGAACATATCCAAAAAGTCAAACATTTTTTACAGATCAGAAAATCATTTTTTTAAAATAAATAAATAAATAGAAAAAGCAGCTTTGATGGCCATATATTCTGGTTTAGAGATCTGTTCATACCAGTAGTTTGATTCAGGTTCTCTGCCCCCACCTCCCTGGCCCACAGGATTAATATTCAGGGCCTGACAATCCATGAATATAAAATCATAATAAAACAATAAACATTTTTAAAAACCTTCCCTATACAGGATGTCCTTCAGACAGCTCGGGGGTCGGATAATTCCATACCCTCCAACATTTCTCCAATGAAAATAGGAACGTCCTAAGGAAAAGCAGGACATTCTGGGATCAAATCAGAAACTGGGACAGCTGATTAAATGGGCACAAGATGTAGGTCACAATATTATGATGGAAGATTGGGAAAAATTATGGAAAACTGACTTAAAATTTACAGATTGTTCCCTATTGAAGGATAATTACATGAAGATGATGTACAGATGGTACACAACACCAGTGCAGTTAGGGAAAATGTACAAAACTAGTTCAAATATATGTTGGAAGTGTAAGGAAAAGGAGGGGACATTTTATCATATGTGGTGGGATTGTAAGGTAATTTAAAAAAATTGGGAAATGATATACAACGAATTGAAGAAAATGTTCCATTTAACATTTGTTAAAAAACCTGAAGCATTTTTATTAGGGATTGTAGGGAAAGATCTTCCAAAAAAGCTGAAAAACATCTTCATGTATGTGACAACGGCTGCGAGAGTTTTAATAGCACAAGGATGGAAGACTGAAGAAACCCCAACTAAAGAATCATGGCAAGAAAAATTGATGGACTATGCAGAACTGGCAAAATTGACATACAAGCTACGGGACAAGGATAACTGTGACTTTAAAGATGAATGGGAACCCTTTACAAAGTATCTGAAGACGCAACAAAGCGAACTGGACTCCTTGGCTGGTTTTGAATAAACATTCACAAACTTTTTATTGATAATAATCAGCTAAATAGTTTGAGGATCTATACAACTGTGTAACATGCAGAAAACAGCATTTTTAGCGAAATCAAAGACTGGAACTGAGGGAAGTCGGGGTGGGTGGGTTCTGTGGGGGGACGGAGGGGGAGGGAGGAAAAATGGGGGGGATAAGGATGATATATTTCTGGATAACATGTTTTATTTTAATTTTGAATAAAAAGTTATTTTTTTAAAAAAAAGAAACTGGGACAGCTTCTCTAAATTGGGGACATCCCTGGAAAATAGGGACGCTCGGAGAGTTTGTTGGTGCCATGGAAAGCAGGTAAGGGAGGCTTCGATGGCAGCAGGGGATCAGGGCGGGGTGGGGCGGGGGTGGGACAGCACACTCCCATTTCACCTCAAGTGGCGGAACAGGTTGCATCACCCCTTCCGCCATTGCATGAGAGGGTTGAACCCATTGCCCCACCCCAACCTGCACACCTCCACTTTTGCATCTTCCATGACCTTTGGGGACTGAGGTTCTGCAGTGGAACGGTTTAGTGCTTTGGTAAAAGTACAGTGGTACCTCGGGTTACAACACCTTGGGTTACAAATGCTTCGGGTTACAGACTCCGCTAACCCGGAAGTAGTACCTCGGGTTAAGAACTTTGCTTCAGGATGAGAACAGAAATCGTGCGGCGGCGGTGCGGCGGCAGCTGGAGGCCCCATTAGCTAAAGTGGTGCTTCAGGTTAAGAACAGTTTCAGGTTCAGAATGGACCTCCAGAACGAAGTAAGTTCTTAACCCGAGGCACCACTGTATAGAGTAAATGAACATCGGATTTAATCCTCAGCTTTCAGGTTGATGAATATTGCAGTGCAAAATCAATAGAACTCGTTTACAGGCAAATGAAGCGATTGCTTACACACGACGTTTAAACGCATCACTGCCAAGCACATCAGGTTTTGTTTCTTTTTTAGTAAAGAAAGGAACTTTTTTTTAATCTGGACCACAGTGTGTGCGAAGGTGAGGTTTTGCTCTTCTCTCCCCAGCTGATGTCTTTAAGAAAACTGTCGGTCTTCATGTGATGCTCTTCAATTGTTATTGAGATTTCTGTTGCATCTCTTGTTACCTGCTTGCATTTCTCTTGCCAAAGCTTTCCTGTTTTGCTCTTTTCTTGGAGAAGACTCCTGTTTTCTGAAATAAGCCTTCTTTTCTCTGCTAGCTTTCTTGACTCTGCCTTTAAACCACACTGACACCCCCTTGGCCATAGTAGTACCTATCCTGATTGCCATACACATTCTACCTTAGCTTCTGTTATTGGGGGTTTGAATAAACCCCAATAATTCTGGAGAGATTTGACTTTCAAATTCCTTTTTTTGTGTTAATTCCCTAATTTGTGAGAAATTTCATCTTTTGAAGTCAAATGTTACTGTGCTGGGTTTCCATGGCAAATGTCCACTTACCTATATGCTCAGTTTG
This sequence comes from Podarcis raffonei, assembly GCF_027172205.1. Taxonomy (NCBI): domain Eukaryota; kingdom Metazoa; phylum Chordata; class Lepidosauria; order Squamata; family Lacertidae; genus Podarcis; species Podarcis raffonei. The sequence goes on along the minus strand of NC_070612.1, from coordinate 55,720,087 downwards.
ATAACTCTATAGTCACTGTTTCCAATTATTTCAACCACATTTATACCTCAAACAACTTGATCTTAAGTCCTCTGGTTGGTTCTATGGTCACCTGTACTAGGGCACAGTCATTTAGAGTATCTAGAACATTTGCCCTGAATTACAACTTATTACTGAACTGAAAACTATGGAGAGACCTGGTCTGAATAGAGATACTGGATTCTTGTCTCAATACATGTTGTTGTTTAGTTGTTTAGTCATGTCTGACTCTTCGTGATCCCATGGACCAGAGCACGCCAGGCACTTCTGTCTTCCACTGCCTCCCGCAGTTTGGTCAAACTCATGCTGGTAGCTTTGAGGACACTGTTCAACCATCTCGTCCTCTGTCGTCTCCTTCTCCTTGTGCCCTCCATCTTTCCCAACATCAGGGTCTTTTCCAGGGAGTCTTGTCTTCTCATGAGGTGGCCAAAATATTGGAGCCTCAGCTTCAGGATCTGTCCTTCCAGTGAGCACTCAGGGCTGATTTCCTTAAGAATGGATAGGTTTGTTCTTCTTGCAGTCCATGGGACTCTCAAGAGTCTCCTCCAGCACCATAATTCAAAAGCATCAATTCTTCGGTGATCAGCCTTCTTTATGGTCCAGCTCCCACTTCCATACATCACTACTGGGAAAACCATAGCTTTTACTATACGGACCTTTGTTGGCAAGGTGGTGTCTCTACTTTTTAAGATGCTGTCTAGGTTTGTCTCATTACATATGCTAAAGCTATTTTTTGTCATCTGCATACAATCCCTTGCTTTTTCCTGTAGGACTAATTGCAGTCGTTAACAGTCATCAACAGGTTTACCATACCCATTGAGTCAATCATACACTCATACTCCCCTTCTGAGAAAAACTCCACCCCACCCTCCCACTATATATAAGGGTCTGGTGACTTCTGTTTCAGTGTATCTGAAGAAGTGTGCATGCTTATACCCAGAACAAACTTAGTTGGTCTCTAAGGTGCTACTGGACAATTTTTAAATTTATTTCAATATATTAGAGAATTTCCTGCTTTGGCATGGAGTTGTACTGTATGATTTTGTAGCTCTCTTACAGCTTTGTGGTTCAGTGGTTCTATATGGTCTGATTCAGTTTCCTTTGGATGAGAGAACACGAGACATACAGTGTCTTTGTAATATTTGCTTTATTTGCAAATATGCAAGCAGATACAGAAAGCAAATATTCACTCCTACAGCGACCAGCAAATCCATTGACTTCTGCCACTGTTACCATGCCTCTAAGGTTTTAGTCCAGTTTAGGCAACTCTAGCTAAGCTCTCATCTTTGCCTTCTTTCTCTCTCTAAATTCTAACTGCAAATTGACTTCTTTTGCAAAGACTGTGGCTATGCATCGGATAACACTCTAGGCAAATCATGGGACTAAACCATTCATGGCAATCAAGACAGCCAAACTGAACAGAGAATGGCCAATCCCAGCTTCAGTCAATAGGACTTGAGAAACCTTATCAACACTTGTAATGGGGCAAGGCACTGAAGCACCCAATTTTCAGCTCCGCCACTGAAAGTGAGACTGGTCAGGGACTTTCTCACTGTCTGCGGCTCTTGCAAGAGGTGAGAACAACAGCCAGAGGCACTGAGTTATAGCAACACTCTTGATTGCTTTCTGATGTCGCCTTGCTAATTCCCCACTAGCTTTTGCGCAGAAGAAAACCCGTGAAGCAGTTTTCAGACCAAAGAGAGCTGTCAAGGAGAACTGAGTATAATGGGGGCAGATAAACTATTCCTTCTTCCCAACAACACTCAGAAGGAATAACTGCAGTTATATTGTATTTGGATAACTGGCAGGAAAGAAAGTAATTGCAGTGTTATGGGCTGTGTGTGTGTGTGTGTGTGAGAGAGAGAGGTAAATGACCTCCTCAGGTATCTTCTAGTTGTAAGTTTGTGGTCTGAAGAAGAGAAGTGCAAAAATGGTCAAACCAGCATCTTCTGTTGAACAGATAGCCCAAACCAGCCTGGTAAGTATCTCCTTTGTTGCGTGGCGAGTTCCCGCCCCCCACCAGGATAAATAAAGACACGAGACACCATAATTTAAGGTTAATTGGGCGAATTAGGCCACAACTTTATTGAATTTCAGGAATGAGAGGCATTGGCTTAGGCATTGGTCCTAACGACTATCCGGCTCCAGCCCATTTGCTGGAGACACGGGGAAGGGTTAACCTTATATCGGGGGAGTCTCCTGCCAAGGCACGTCGACTAGGAGCTCCCCCGGGTCACCGCTCTGGGGCGTGCCTTTGGCCCTCACCTCCATAGGCTTCGGACAGGGCCACGCCCCCCGGAGTCCTTTAACGGACCACCCTTCGGTCGCTGGGGGGAGGTGATGGCGTTCCTCCCCCCCCACACATCCTCTTAACCCCTTCTTACCAATGCCTACCGCCAATGCCAAGAAGTTGTGACGAGTTGCTACGAGGTAGGCGAAAAACCAAAAGGCCAGAAATCGCCAATTGGGAAAAATTCCTACCATGCCCCTTGCGGCGACAGACCGAAGTCCATAGCAAAGTCAAAGACCTACCTAAGCCTAGTTAAAGGGAGGGAGGGTGGGAAAACGTGGGGGTGAGCCGGCGAAAAGAGGGTGAGCCCCCTCCGTGCCGGCCCTAAATAGGGTAGGCCATGCCCCCCCAGCCAGCCAGCTGATTGGCTGGCTAGGGGGGGCAGACCCGACTGGGATTCCCCTGCTCTCGCGGGGGCTGCGACCAGCCCCCGCTCATGTGGGGTGGGCGTGAAGCCCGCAACCCCACCTCCTGGGCAGGCCGGAAGTGGCTTTATGTAAGCCAGAGCCAATATGCTGCCATTGAAACTGAATAGCTGGAGATACTTCTGGAAGGTAAAAGCTAGTATGGCAAAAGAGATTGTGTCATCCAGGTGTCTTTTGGTGAGGAACAGAAGTATGGACAGGGAAGTTTGGAGTCACATGGAGAGTCTCAGTTTTAGGGCCCATGCAAATTTACCTTTTGCCCCACTCTTTCTAGGCAAAGGTCTGCACTTTCCTGGTCCTTGTCCAAGCACTTTTTTTCTTTCTTGCTCCACTGCTTTGCCCAGGAAAACCCAATCTTTACCACTGAATTGGTAAAGGTAAAGGTAAAGGTACCCCTGCCCGTACGGGCCAGTCGTGTCCGACTCTAGGGTTACGTGCTCATCTCGCTTAAGAGGCCGTGAGCCGGAGCCGTCTGAAGACACTTCCGGGTCACGTGGCCAGCGTGATGAAGCTGCAGCTGGCGAGCCAGCACCAGCGCAGCACACGGAAACGCTGTTTACCTTCCCGCTATAAAGCGGTACCTATTTATCTACTTGCACTTAAGGGTGCTTTTGAACTGCTAGGTGGGCAGGAGCTGGGACCGAACGACGGGAGCTCACCCCGCCACAAGGATTCGAACCGCCAACCATGCGATCAGCAAGTCCTAGGCACTGAGGTTTTACCCACAGCGCCACCTGCGTCGCTTCTGAATTGGAGGAAATAGCAATTCAGGTTTTCTGGGGGATTGTTTCCTGTGGTAAAGAGTGGGGTTTTGTGGAGAAAATGCCTGGCCAAAAAAGAAAAGAAAGGGAGGGGACGGTTGGACAGACCTCGAAAACCCAGACCTGTGCCTAGAAATGTGGAACAAAGTAAGTATAGGTGAGCCCTGTGACAGCATTTTGAGAGTGTGGGAATGTTGTGGATAGTAGGAAGGATATAGTGATTATATCTTATCCTTCCTCACTCACACTAGTGAGCTAGTAGCAGAGCAAATTCCTTTGCACATTGCTGAGAGCAAGTTGATGGATTCATTAGAATCATACAAGTTGAGCAGTCCAGTCTGGCTTGTCCATAATGGATTGTTCCTGGTAAATTCCCCTTTATTTCCCTCTTAATAATAATAATAAAAACACAACAGTCTTCTTTTAAAAGTAATGGTAAAGTTTACTTACATTCAGTTCACAGTATTGTCATGAAGGCAGGCTTTATCTGGTAGTTACAGTTACATTTGTAGAGAAAATAAGTCTGAGCTAGGCCTCAGACTTTCTACCTCATGGCTTTCATCCTTTGCATGTTCAGACCCAGAAACCTCCCCCCTAAATAAATTCACACTTGACTCAAATTTTGGTTTGGTTTTTGGAAGAATTTAGGCCACAACTTTATTGATTACAGCAAGTGAGTGGTTGCATAGGCTCTGGTTCAACTAGCTCCCTGCCATGCAGGTAGCGCTGACCTAGGGTTCCAGCATAGGTCAGCCAAGGGTGAACACATGGATAAGCGGAAAGCCGGGAACAGGCTAACTCTGCCACCCAAATGTCCCCCTGGACTCAGGCACGGGCACAACCCCCTCACAGGGGTTGACCAAACCATCGAGTTCCTGGATTCCTTTAATGGAATACCCTTCACATAGGGATGGTGAGAGCGTTCTCCCATCCCTATCACCTGAACCAGAGCCTATCTGCAACCTTACAAGTTGTGACGATTTGCTACACAGCAGGCAAAACCCAAATGGCAACAGCCAATCAGGCAAGTGGGGAAAATTCCTGCCATGCCCCTGTCCCAATGACAGACACATGATGGCATAGCAAGGTCAAGCGCAACAGGCCCTAAAAGTAGGGAGAAGTGGGCAGGTGTTCTGAATGCATGTGCCGAAAGAGGAAGCTCTGGGTCACATGCATGGGCATAAACAGGTCCCTCGAACCATTTAGACTGCGTCCCATTGGCCAGATTGTACCCAGCTTTGAGGGACCTACCAATCGGGTGTTGTGGCTAACCAGTTGTACCCACCCACAGCACAGGGTGTCGGTTGTCCAGGTCTCACCACAATACGTGCCCTCTTTAAGGGAGGACCCAATCTGTAAGGATGAGCCATGTGCTGCTGGCTGAGAACCAGCAGAGGAATCCAAAAGGAAAAATGGAAAAAGGTGAAAAGAGGAAGATGGCTGCGTGACTAGCCTTTTTATAGGGTCTGCTAGGGTCATCCCCATCTACCTGATCACACACAGGGGGAGGATGCTCCAGGGCAGGTACGACAGGAAGTCCTCTCTGTCTGGAACAACATTCCCCTGTGTGTCCACTCTGGGGAACAGGAAATGTTTTATTTGACTGCTTCAATGATGATACACCCCACAGTGAGCTGGACATATTCCCATAGAAATATGATCGGGAGGAAGTGAACATTGGGACACCAGCTGGAGTCAAGGCTATGTCTTCACCTATACCTAGCCAGTGTGTTTATATATGTTTCCAGTGACCTCGTTCCAAAGGAAGCATGACCTAGGCATAGTCTGCATGCCTTTTCTCATTGCTCCAAGAATTTGGGTGCACATATCAATTTATAGAGTTCCTTTGTAGATACCATAAAAACGCTCCAACTCACATTCCTCTTTTCCCCAAGAAGGTCAAATCTTAAAGCGTGGGTAGGCAAACTAAGGCCTGGGGGCCAGATCTGGCCCAATCCCCTTCTAAACCCGGCCCATGGACGGTCCGGAAAACAGCGTGTTTTTACATGAGTAGAATGTGTCCTTTTATTTAAATTCCATCTCTGGGTTATTTGTGGGGCATAGGAATTCGTTCTTCTTCTTTTTCCAAAATATAGTCCGGCCCTCCACAAGAGCTGAGGGACAGTAGACTGGCCCCCTGCTGAAAAAGTTTGCTGACCCCTGACGTAAAGCAACTGTAAGCCTCTATAACCTTGCAAGCAATGCTTGCCTTGAGGTTGTTCCTGTTCTGACATCCATGCCAGAGAAACGTACAATTATAAATGTACAATTATAAACGTCTGGCAATGTTTCCTTTTGCCCTTCAGGTGACCTGCTTCTGTAGGACGCATGGGGTTGTTAATTTTCACAAACAAGCAGTTAAAACAATCCAGCATGTTAAACTGGCACCACAACAAATGCATGAATGCTGGACGTTTTGTTCTGCCGCTACAGCGGGCTAATTAAGATGTGTCACACAAAATGTACTTTGACAGTCAGAATCGCACCAGTAACAGAGCTTGGATCTACTCTCCTGCTGCCTTACATGACTTATTGCTTAGAGTGAAGTTCTCTGTTGAAAATCCAGTGCAGGCAGGAGAGATAAAATTAGACCTTCATGATTTGGACTTAATATATTTAGTGATTTCCACTTATCGGCTATTGTATCTTGATGGTTACAGGCAGGAAGCCTGTGCCTTCTTAAATTAGAAGTATAGCACGACAGAAATATACTGCGCTGCTTTGAGCCACCAAACAGCAACTCTAACAAAAATGTCTCCCTTTCTTTCCAACAAATGTTTGATCTGGGCATAAGCGTTCCATAACAATGGAACAGTCAATGAGAGCAACCCTTTTTCGGTTGCCATATTTTGAAGAGCAAAAAAGAGGACACTTTTGCCAACTTCTACTTTTAACTATGGATCACTATGATGACTCTACCCATGAAAAAGTAGACATGTCCTGAAAGAAGAGGACATATGGCAACTCTACTTCTGGAACTGATAATGGGTTGGAATCTCAAGGCTTCCTTCTACTGATGGAAGGAGCTTTCCTCTGGTGCATGAGATCCCATAAGCCAAGCATGTCCAACAAGTAGATCATGATCTACTGGTAGATCATGGGGTGTTCCTGGTAGATCTCTGGTCCCTCAGGGATCTCCTTCCCCCCAAAATAAAACAAATAAAAAAGAATAAAAAAGGGTCAATCCCTCCGGTTTCCTAAGAAAAGCTGAACAACTTTGCCTTTCCAAAAAAAGCTCAGCAACTTTTGCTTCCTAGCAAAAAAGTGGACCATCAGATTAAGGTCCACTATTTGACTGCGGATTCAGGACCCTAAACTGTGTGTTTTATATAATCGACTTTTTATTATGTTCTGTGTATATTGCAATGCTGATTCAGTTTCATTCATTCATATATTCAGTGCCATTCATTCATTTGCTTCCTAACGAAACAAAAAATACTCAACAACTTTGATCCATCAAACAACATTGGGTAGATCAGTGCCAGTTTTTTATACTATGAGTAGATCGCAATCTATTGGGAGTTGGACGTCCCTGTAAGCAGACTGGTTTGATATTTGCCATTGAAAGCAAAGGCAATAATCACACATATGTTACATACTCGGGGCCCAAATTTGAACGTAAAACAGAGGTAAAACGATTTCTCACAATTGTTCAAGGCATGGCTGGTCCATTAGGCAGAGTGAAGCAGCTGCCTCAAGGAGCTAATTTTGGGTGAAATGAAAGGGCAGCAAATAGAATAATTTGGAGGTCCCAAGGAACATCTAGTCCAACCCCCTGCAAGGCAGGAATCTCAGCTAAAGTATCCATGACAGATGGCCATCCAACCTCTGCTTAAAAATCTCCAAGGAAGGAGAGTCCACAACTTCCCAAGGGAGACCATCCCACTGTTGAACAACGCTTACTGTTAGTTCTTCCATTTATTTTTCCTGGTTTTTTCACCTCCAGGGCAAGTCATTTGTGTAATATCTTTTGCCTCCGGTGCCTTGATTTGGGGCATCAAAATACATTGATTCAAAAGAGACTTCTGCTCTAAAAGAGTGTTAAGATGAGCAGCATTAAACTTGTTCACCTATTACGATGAACACAGCTACAATCTGTCTCCATGCATGTAAACGTGTTTGTGTGGAAGACTGTACACTTGTCAGGCTCAGCTACTGTGTAAACTGGTACACAAACTGTACACTTGCTGAACATTTCATGTGAATAACTGTGCAGGGCTACAGCTCCGCTGTCTGTGTACACAGGTACACATATTATTCCTTCTATTGAATAGAACACGATTGATCTGAATGAGCACAAGTTGGTCTTGCAGAAACCAACATAAGGCACAAATTAAGAAAAAGTTAAGCTTTCTTTTTAGGAATTCTGCAGCATGCAAAGTGGCCCTCTTGGACTAATACTTTATCTTTTCAAGAAGCAATTCCTAAGTAAGCCATTAAGCAAAATAAATAAATAAATCCTGACAATAATAACAGCCTGGCGGTGGCATAAATTAACTCGGGAGAGTACTGAATCTGTTGGAAGCTTTCAATAAAAGGTTTGGGAGACATATTGAGGATGCTCTCTGTCTGGGACATTCTTTTCAAGTGAAAGAGTTGGACTGAATCATCTATTGTTTGAGCTCACCTCTATGCTTTCATGGTGTCTCTCCTAAGCCGAAAATTGCTTCACATAATTAGAATAATAGTCAGATTTCCATTAGTAAGAATAGGTTCTTTGTGTGCTGGAAGACTCCCCAAGAGTGGATGGGTGAATGTTCATGGGCTCCCATTTCTTCTGATCCTTGTACTGTTCTAAAAAGGAAATTGTGTCCTCCCTAAAAGAGGGCACGTGTTGCGGTGAGATCTGGAGACTGACCTCTTGGTTTTGGGTGGGTCCATTGGATAGCCACACACCTGATTGGTAGGTCCCTCGATGCTGGGTTTCAATCTGGCCAATGGGGTTGCAATCTAAACGGATGGAGGGACCTATTTAAACCCATGCACAAGACCCAGAGCTTCCTCTTTCGGCTTGTGCCTTGGAACACCCGCCCACCTCTCCATAATTTTAGGGCCTTTTGCACTTGACCTTGCTATGCCATCCTGTGTCATCTGTCTTTGGGACAGGGGCACGGCAGGAATTTTCCCCACTTGGCTGATTGGCTGTTGCCATTTGGGTTTCACCTGCCGCGTAGCAAATCATCACAACTTGTAAGGTTGCAGATAGGCACTGGTTCAGGTGATAGGGATGGGAGAATGATCTCGCCATCCTTATGTGAGGGGAATTCCGTTAAAGGAATCCAGGGACTCAACTTGGTTTGGCCAACCCCCAAAAAGGTCCCATGCCTGAGTCCAAGGGAGCACCTGGGGAGTGAACAGAGTCTGCTCCCAGGCTTTCCACCAGCTCAGGTGTACACCCTTGGCTGACCTATGATAGAGCTCTGGGTCAGCGCTACCTCCGAGGGTGTAGGGAACTAGTCGAACCACAGCCTATGCAACCACTCACTTTTCTGTAATCAATAAAGTTGTGGCCTAAATTCTGCCAAAAACCAAAACTAAAATTTGTGTCAAATGTGTCTTCATTTAGGAGGGAGGTCTCTGGGTCTGAACACGCAACTACTGCCTTTCTGCAGACAGAGACGTATGAGATCCACCCTTATACATTGCAAGAGGCATCAGTCAGCAATGAAACAGGAACTTTGTGGCATGAATCCATGTCCTGGTCTAGTGAGGTAATGGAGGCTGTGTGTGGTTGGGTTTCAAAGCCCCTTAAGGGTATGGTGAATAATGAAGGAACACAACACCAGCCTCTGAAACTGGTAGGCGATATGAAACATTTGAATTGGCCAGGCCTGTTAAATATAGTAGGAATCGAGCCTTTTGCCCTGGCTTGGCTGACAAAGCAGTAGCTTCTGCCAGTTCCTAGGGCCAGCAATTTGCTTTGGGGGATTCTGGATTGCAGAATGCAAGCTGTGGATTCAAATACAGCCTGGATCTAATAGATGACCAGCTGAAAAACAAGTCAATTTGAACATCCTTTTTTATACTAATACTTGATGATGCACTAGGGTGACCACCCCTGCCTTGCCAAAAAGTAGAGAACCCCAGAAAAAGAGAGAGAGAGAGAATAAGAGAGGATACTGATTTACTGAAAATTCGCATACTGTAACTTTTTTGTATAAATTCAGAAACAATGACTATAATTTAAATAGCAGTGCAATGAAGACTAACCAGGTAACCTCTAAGGCTGCTCAGTCTCTGTCCAAGCTACAGCTGCTAATGGGCAATGTGAAGTCTCCTGCTTTGCTTGAGGACTATCTTCTGCAATTTAGATGGAAACACAATATATCTCCCACTAGCATGCATGACTATGACCAAGCGTCATATGGGCCTGCTCAGTCTGCTAACCAGGTACCAAGTGGTTGAGGGGCAATTTCAAGGCACCTGCTCCCCCTTCTTAAGACAAATCTACACCATACCTTTAAAGTACACAGTAAAGGTAAAGGTAAAGGGACCCCTGACTGTTAAGTCCAGTCACGAACGACTCTGGGGTTGCGCGCTCATCTCGCTCTATAGGCTGAGGAAGTTGGCGTTTGTCCACAGACAGTTTTTCTGGGTCATGTAGCCAGCATCACTACACCGCTTCTGGCAAACCAGAGCAGCACACAGAAACGCTGTTTACCTTCCCGCCAGAGTGGTACCTATTTATCTACTTGCACTTCATGCTTTCGAACTGCTAGGTTGGCAGGAGCTGGGACCAAACAATGGGAGCTCACTCCCTTGCAGGGATTCAAACCGCCGACCTTCTGATCAGCAAGCCCTAGGCTCAGTAGTTTAGACCACAGCGCCACCCGCATTCCTTTAATGCACATGGCTTTCCCCAAATAAAGCTGTCCTGGGGGCAGCACTGTTTACTTTTCACAGAGCTACAGTTCCCAGCACCCTTAACAAAATGCAGCTCCCAGGATTCCTTTAGGGGAAGCCATGCAGTGTGTGGATGTGACCATTCTTTATCTTTTCACCACACTTGAATTGGAAAGCCCACCAAATAAAGGTATTCTTGAAACAGAGATGGTGCATTCTCCTCTTCCCTCCCCTACCAAATGACTATGCAAGATCTCCAGATCACTTTGGGATCCCTATCTGGTTGGCGCTGGATTGTCCCAGGTCAGATCTGGCTCAGAATTAGATTGGTGGACCCATACACATGGCTAGTAATATCCTCAGATATGTATAACTCAGAGGGAGTTCATGAGGGGGCAATATTTACTCTTTCAGCAACAGAAGGAAAAATGTCTCTCTCTTAGGAAGTGATGGATATGCTTAAGCAGTTCAAAGACATTAGCCAAAACAGTAAATGCCAATCCATTCAACTTTATTTGTTTCCCTCCTCCCTTTATTTTTTCCCTAGACAAGACCACCCATACTTGACTACAGGCCCACATTACTTCAGAATCATTTATGGAAACATGACTGTTTATGTTGGCAAATGCAATTGTTTGTAGCCGTGTCCAAATTTTCATAAATCAGAGGTGATGAAATTAAAACTGAAGGACACCTAAATTACTCTGTGTTCAGCGAATGTTCAGCTTTACTTGGTTTGCATTACAGGTGACATTTATGCTAATGGAAACGTTTGCTCAGCTATATTATAGCCACACAATTCAACCTGCTATAATCAAGGTTGTGTCAGTGGTTTGAGTCTGGACCATGTGTATGAAGTTATAATTTAGCAACGCCGGGGTGGGGAAGAGAGATTGCACCATTTAAATATATTGGCAGACTGCCGAGGCATGTTTTTAAAAAAAACTAATTTCATTACAATATCGTGACTGCTAAAGTTATTGGAATAAAATAGTACTGGTGTCTGACGGAGTCTGGGCATACTTCCAAGTTTTGTGGTGCTGGGTTCAAGTGCTGGTATGGTGTCATTACTTGGAAAACACAGAGAACTAATGCAAATATTTAAGTATATAAGTGAATCTGTGGGGTGGTGCATTGGAGCACCAATGCATACAGCTGTGCACATATAAGCACATCTTTCATACATTGCAGGGAGCATGGAAATGTCAAGGGGTGGGGCCAATAAGCATGATCCTGCTTACTGTTTCACACATCTAACATATATGATGGTGGGGAACATATGCAAGTTAATAGAGCTTGTGTTGGAAAGTGGGACACAGCACTCTTGTCATTTCTAAAACAGAGGATAAGCAACAATTGGCTGTGTCAGTGGGAGAGGGAGATACGGTACTTTGGGCTGTATTTTTCCATCTATAAGACATCCCCATGTATTTTTCCATCTATAAGACATCCCCATGTATAAGACACCCCTGATTTTGGGGGACTCAGATTTAAGAAAATGGGGGGGGGGGAGGAGAGATGTATCCGTGTATAAGATGCCCCCTAATTTGTGACATTATTTTAAAGGAAAAAAACCTAGTCTTATACACGGAAAAATACGGTAAGTTAAGCTATTGGAGCTACTTTGTGTTGCTAGGACGCTTCTAAAATTTCCTGTTCAGGAACCTGTGGAATCATCAGGAACACCATGTGATTTTGTGTGTGTGAAGCTTCATGCTTCTATAGGTTTTTAGATTCTCTGCTGGAAGCTCCATAAACTCCTGTTGGTTTCATTTGTCTGGATGAACTTCCATTTATTTTGCTTAAGCATGAAGACAGGGGTTGTCAGGAGACGCCCATTTCCATTCTGACCCTTGTTTGGAATATTCATTGCTGTTTCCATTCCACCGCAGTTCAGCTTCCGACAAAAAGATGCAATATTCATCTTGTTATCTGTCTTTCACATTTAGCCGTTGATGTGAGCTATGTAATGGGGTGGAAAATATAGTAGACCATATGTCAACCATAAAAAGGTATAGTAGTGTTTTCAAGACTGGCGAGTTGTCATATGGTCTTCTGTAATTATCTTTGTTTGATGCTACAGCAAATTGAGCACCTGCATGAGTAGTTAAAGGGACATGCGAGGGACAACTTCAGGCATATGAACTGAGTCCTTTGTGTCCTAGTTTCTCATGTTGGCCTCTGCACTTACGAGCAGAGCCACTATGGAAAATTTGTCAGCTCTCCCCAGGTAACTGAACAAGCAGTTATTAGAGTTCTCTGGCTACCAAATGATCTGGCCTTTCGCTACTTGTCAGCTGTATGAATCAGTGAGCGAAAAGGAAGAGAGGAAAATCTGAGGAAGAGAGAGAAAATTAGTTTGGCTAGTAATTTTTTTATGCTTTCTGCCCTTTTTTAAAAAAACAATAGCCTGTGATTTGGGTGTGGGAGAGGGCGGGGGAAAAGAATGAAAGCCTCACCACATTGAAGACATTTTAGGAAAAAGTTAGAATAATTTTTATACAGCGATTTAGCATCCCCGATGAGAAAGAAGTTGCACATGTCACACTGACATGAAGTTAAAATATGCCTATAATCCAATTATGCTCACTAGATGAAAATGACTGTCTTTTTCTATTCCTGCTTATTATTTTTTATTATAAGAGAAAGGCAGCAGAGTGCTGAATTAAATGTGTCATGATGCATTGACCTGTATGAAAGTTATGTGCTTAGTTAGCAGATGTTGTTGTGCCTTCCCACTCCATCCCTTACCTGTTTAGAACATCACCCACTTGTCAGGTGGGAGCAAAACGGCCAGCCAATCAAAGTGCGGAGAATAGAAAAGGTCGGAATCATACAGTGTTCTATTATGCTTGACACGATATTCTTATGCATTTAATCCCTCCTGTACTGGACAAAGACACTGAAGAGAACAGGAAATGACACTTGATTAATCTATTGTCCGGGCAAAACGTGTTAGAAGAATGGGATACAGTACAGCCAACCTTCTTACAATTTCAAGACTAATCTCCTGATCCTCTTTGCTTGTCACATCTGATTTATTCAGCGTGTGTGTAACGTAAAACCACATTTCTTTTCCATAGTGGAATCCTGGAGTTGATAAGGTTCATAGCTAAATTCCCTCCTCTAATGAGTCTCTGGATTGCGGAGGTCAGATACTCTATGATTACCTTAGCAGAGGGAAGGGAATTAATTAATTGATTGAGTTAGATAATTGATATAAAGTCAGGCAGTCTCTTTGGTTACATTTTCAATTTCTAGTTTTCAGAAGGGCAATCGAACTATTGAATTAAAGATGGGTGTGAGTAAGAAGATGAGTCATGCAGGGAGCAGGGAGAAGAGTCGGCAGAAGAAGATTGGAAAAAATTTAAGGACTGCTTACAGAAATATTGTAAAATTAAGGAATGTTGAATGATGCTGGATTGAAATTGAGTGGTTTCTAGCTGTAATGATATAAAGGAATATGAAAAAAAAAAGAATTGGATAGAAAACAAGGGGTTAATATAAGCTGTAATGCTTTAAGTTAAGGATTTGCTGAACAAATAATTTGAAATGGAATACAAGAAGGGGAGGTATGAGGAGGTCAGAGAAATATGTTATTGAAAATTATGTATTATGAACTATATGTTTTTTTTTAATTTTTTGTTTGTTTGTTTTTGTTTGCATAAAAAATTGAAAACTTTAATAAATATCTTTTTTAAAAAAAGAGAAAAAAGAAGATGAGTCATGCAATGCCAATTAAAGTTTCTTCAATGTAACGCCACCCCTGTGATGCCCCTCCCAACAGCAGCAAAAATAGAAAACTCAAGTTTCAAATATATACCCTTTATTTTAAAAGGCCATGTATATGAAATGGTAATACTGCTTTTTACAGAGGATTCCTCTGAAGTGGGTTATAAATTGCAACTCCTTGCTTCCCTGATAGTTCTTAAGGAATAAGAAAAGGGAGTGATGCAGGAATATCTTAAGCCTGTCTTGGGTAAGTTTTTTTAGGCTGCAATCCTAGCCCCACTAACCAGGAGTAAGCATCATTGAATTCAGTAGGACTTAGACTAGGTATCCCCAACCTTCGGCCCTCCAGATGTTTTGAACTACAATTCCCACCATCCCTGACCACTGGTCCTGTTAGCTAGGGATCATGGGAGTTGTAGGCCAAAACATCTGGAGGGCTGCAGGTTGGGGGTACCTGACTTAGACACATAGTTAAGATTGTATTGACTGGAAAAGATCCTGATGTTGGGAAAGATGGAGGGCACAAGGAGAAGAGGACGACAGAGGATGAGATGGTTGGACAGTGTTCTCGAAGCTACAAACATGAGTTTGACCAAACTGCGGGAGGCAGTGGAAGACAGAAGTGCCTGGTGTGCTCAGGTCCATGGCGTCACGAAGGGTCCGACACGACTAAATGACTAAACAACAACAAAGATTGTATTCTCATTTATCATCTATGCTAATGACACTCAACTCAAAGGACTGCTAGGATCCACAAGGACATTCATTTTGAAATGCAAGCCTATATGTGGAAACGATAATTTTGCCACATAGAACACGTTTGGAAGCTGAAATCTGTTTCTGCTTTCCTGTACATGTATAGTATTGGGTTGCCCCCAACATACGCACTTATCCACGTACTAATGTCTGGATTCCTTGGTTTCCATCGAACATCTTACACAGAGTAGCTAGATTCAGAAGATACTTTGCTCAGGTTGATTGGGACAACAATGACATTCCTGCACTCCAGCAGGAGAGAATTTGCTACACCCACGGAGAAGATCTGCATTGGTCTTTCCCAAGGGGATGGGGTCTGGGGATCACAAGGGCTTTGCACAAGATGCAAAGAGCATCTGTCTGGCTATTTAAACAATTTATGTTTCCAGCACCTCATTCATGGCATCACCCTCCTCCTCCCCTGTGCGGGATGGGCTTTGCCAATTGCCTTGTTGGGAGCTGAATACGATTTTTGAGGAGATTTCCTGATGGGCCCTTAGCGTGGCGATCACACAGGGTCCCCAGACATTTCACCGTCTATTGATCCCTGTGCCACCACTTTATTTCTCGCTGCCACCACCCAGGCTCTACCTGGTACAATACTGAGTCCAGTCAGGGTTAAATTGGAACATAAACTTCGGTTTATTTATTGCAGTTTAACAAGCGTGTGGTTTCATAAATGGTATCGGTCAATTACATTCATTGGGAGCCTATCCAGACCTATAACTTCCGCTACCGGCTCTCCCTCACTAAACCACCTCTCAGATATTTACTCGTCTTCCTAGCCCCTAACTATTCCTGACTCAGCTTATTTCGCTACACTAACTCAACCTCCCCAAAGACTCTATCCCAATTCACTCCCACTCCAACCAACCACCCAACTCCCAAAGAACTCCTCCCTTTGCCCCCCCCCAGAGCTGGTTTTATAGTCCCTCTGACTCCACCCCCTGGGTCCTGATTGGGTAACCTGTTTAACTATTTCACCTCCAGCACTCTCATATGTTAACGTCACACTTAGGACTCATCTTTCCCACCTTTTCCACACTGTTGGGTTATTCTCTTTGGTCTTTTGATATGTATCAGCTATTCTGTATGTTTGGCATGTAGTGTGGGGAGGGTAAGGGAATTTCAGAACTTTGTGGACAGGCACCTTGAGGCATTACTGGGGCAAGGGCATTTTGAGTTGCCTTCCATAGTTGTTGGCTTTGGTAGCCGAGTTATTGAGGGTTGCATTTAGAAATGGGATGCACATCTTGGTGAATGCCTGACAGCAGGGCCTGGGTGTATATGTTGGGTTCATATCCAAAAGGCTCCTTCTGCATAGAGGGAGAACGCTCTCCCAATGCTTGGCTGAGGAGCAATGAACTGTGGCTGCTAGCATGCCCAGGGGACTGGAGTTTGCTTCCCTTCTAGACATTAACTGAAGCCCACCTGCCCGTACTATCATAATTTGGTTAACTGGTTTTCCAAACCTTCCATACTTAACCATTTTACCATCCTTTTGTCTTTTGAATCTTCTTCATGGGTCCGTGGGCAATCTGTTCGAGACATGCACAAAAACACGCATTGTCCAAAATGTGCAAAGCAACAGATTTAATAATTGCTATTGTGCTTTGGGACACAGCATCCCTAATCTTTCTCCCCCACCTCACTCCCCACCCCATGTCACCCTGGTGATTTACATCTCACTTTATCTCTCCTCTGCTCTGATTTCTAGTGCAGTGATCTGTTTGCATTAGAACTGAGCACACAGCTGCATAGGGCAGATACCTGATATTCAGCAGAGGTGCGCATGATTAGCATTTCATACAAAGAACTGCTTCTGATGCTGGTCCTAAGCTAGCTTCTAACACATTTTGCACACACTGCCTCAGTTGGAGCCACTTCTACACTCCATCCCGAACAAATCTCCTTTTCTTTGCATAAGCCCCTAAATGATAAATCTGTAATTGAAGTATGAATCTGCAAACCTGTGATCCCCCTTTCCAGAGCAAAATGACAAAGGAAGCACTTTATCTGCAGTGCTAATGGAAGCGGAGGCATTTGTCATGCATAGGGTTCAATTTGGGCAGAAATCTTTGTCCTTTGTATAGTCAAAGTTTTGAGCCATTGTTCCATCAGACTAATTTTTGGAGTACATTCACAATGGAGAAAGTCAGCCTTGGATGCTAACTATGGATTCTAGTAACCATTCTTGCCCAATGCAGTTACGGTATATTTGCTGCCAGTAAAGTATGAGAATCCAGTTAAACCCAATACAATTAATTGATGTTTTGTACATTCCCCCCCCCCCCCAGTCTATAATGTTCAAATGTTAGTCTCAAGGGGACAGAGATGGAATCAGCCTACTGTGTGTTTGTGTGTATATCATAATGTTAAGTGGTCGCCGGGACAATATAACAGCGGTCCTAAAATATCTACATTGGCTCCCAGTGCATTTCTGAGCACAAAGGCCCTAAAGGAGCGTCTCCACTCCACATTATTCAGCCTGGACACTAAGGTCCAGCTCCAAGGGCCTTCTGGTGGTTCTGGAGGTTACAGGGAACCAGCCAGATGGTCTTCTTGGTAGTGGTGCCCACCCTGCGGAACACCTTCTCATCAGATGCCCAACAGTAGTCAAGTGGTTCAAAAGTCATAAACAACTACACAACTTTCAGAAGACATCTGGAGACATCTAAAGTTTTTAATGTTTGTCATTTGTTGTGTTTTTGTTATGCTAGAAGCCTCTCACATGCACAGAAAGTTCAAAAATGCTGAAAATTGATCCTTTCCTCCCCTCAGTTAAAGCAAAGCATAACTTATTTCCAATTCTGGTGAAAGCTACTAATGCATTGTGTCCAGGTTTATTATAGAGCACACACTTTCCTTGCTTTGGTGAAGATCTGGTCAAGTGGTTCAAAAGGCATAAAGATTTTCCTGCCCCATTAAAGTCTATGAAAAACAAGTACTAGTAAAATAGTATTGAGCATGACTGAAAACCAAAATGCAGCTAAAATTCTACCAGGACTGCAGGGTTTGGAGAGGGAACCACATTGCAGTGCCTAGTCCTTTACTTGTGAAATATCCATGTGGTGCAATGGTTAGATGAGGATTCATAATTGCTGGTCTTGGGATGTTCTCAATTATTCCTGAAACAACCACTCAGCAGATTGGCCTTGACCCAGTGGTAGCTGTGCTAGTGCCTCAAAGTGCACCTAATTCTTTACGTCATAAAGAATTACTTGTTTGCTTCTGGTTGCAACGCCTCAAGAGATGGCAGCTCATTGGAAAGCCTTAGAAGACCTTTCTGTAGACGGTTGGTGGGCTTGTGGGCAGGACCTAGCTCTTTCTGAGCACCTGACTCACACTGCAAGGTAGTTGCATGTGAGAACCCCCCAAACCACCCCCCAAAATAAATACACAATAGACACAGAATTTTAGTTTAAGGTTTTTGGCAATAATTTTGGCCACAACTTTATTGAATTACAGCATGTGAATGGTCGCCTAGGCATTGGTACCCAACTACCTGATCCTGTACCATGGCAGGAACAGGACGGACAACTGGACTCCACCAGAGGTCAGTAAGGGAAAACATACTGGGGGAGCATGGAGTAGAGTGCAGGCTCCAGTTCACCCTATATTCTCCCAGGGACTCTGATGCGGCCCTAACCCCTGAAAGGGGATCGGACAGAAGCAAGGCGAGCCCCTGGATTCCTCTAATGGAATTCCCTAGCAGCTGCAATGGAGGGGCAGGCACAGCCAACCACATCCCCTCCGCAAAACATTGAACCAATGCCTAACCTCCAACCTTACAAAGTTGTGACGATTTGCTACATGGTAGGCAAAAACCAAGTGGCAATAGCCAAACAGCCAAATGGCAAAATTCCTACCGGGTCCCAGCTCCAAGACAGACAACCCCTAGAAAGGCATAGCAAGGCCAAAAGAATAGGCCTAAATATAGGGAGGGCGGGTGATCCGGTGCATGTCACAAGAAAGAGAGAGCTCCCAGTGACATGCAGCAGCTTAAATACCCCCTTGGCAGCCAATAGACAACCCAACAGACCAAATTTCTGCCCCAGCAACTGAGGGGCCACCAATGGGGTGTTGTGGCTATCCAAACAGTCCCGCCCCACAGCAGGGAGGCAGTTTAGGTGATCTCACAGCAACACATGCTCTCTGTGATGGAGGACACGATTTAGTGGAGTTGCTAAAGGTAATAAGTTTGACAGTGTTTGGTTCCTATGTATAAGTTATGTAAGTAAATCTATTGCCCCCGTGCTGCCCCCTATGCTCTCACACTACTCTCCAGTGGGGATAACTACAAGTGTGATTACCTAATAATAGATATCTGTTTTCCTGACTGTGATTGAGTTGATGTCCTTAATTCCTTTTTGAGCTTCTGTGCATGAACTGACTCTACTTACCTGTATAGTATTATTTGAAGTGCTTTCTTCTGTTCCCTGTTTATGTTTTAAAAATTCAATAAAACGTGTTTTTAAAAAGAGAATGTTACATTGCCCTCCTCTGACTCAGAGGATTCGAGCCCGGAAGCCCTAGTACAAGTAGAATCTGCACTGGGCCCCTATCAATAGGCTCTTTTTAGCAAAGGCAGTGCTAGCTACTGAGCTGAGCTAATTCCTAATGTAGCTGCAGCTCCTATGTAAGATTGAGTCTTGTTGTTGCTGAAACAGCACCTGAGCTTCATTCTCATGCAATATTCAGCCCACACTATCCTCAGTGTCCTCAACTGACCTCTGTCAAGGTCAGCACTCTTGGTAGAACAGATACAGGACAAGGAAAATTTAAGAAAATCCACATAGGCAAAAATGAACTCATACAGCCATTAGGCAGCCAGTTCAATCCCCACACTTAAGAAGAACAAAACCAACTGCTCACTATATACCCAAGGTCTGCAATGGGAATTCTAGGAAACTTTTTTTTGTATTGTTGCATAAATCCACATTGTCTTGTTATTCAATAGATTCTAAAAGCTATAAAAGACAGAAGTTGACTTGTACAGTACAAAAAGTTAACAGAATTAAATGAAACCTATTAGGACACATGTTGTGGCAGTGATGCAAAGTGACAATCACCCCCTTTCCACTCCAGCTCTGAAAGCTCTTTCCCTGATCTCTCTCCTCAGTCAGCAGGTCTTCTGCTTTAACATGAGCTGGAATTGCAATTTTACATGCCATCACAAACTGCAACAGGGAGCGCTGAGCAATGGCATTCAAAATGGCAATTTATGTATTTACACTTAATTCCATATCCAGATTTGAGGATGCCATCCTCAAGCTGCCCACTCCAAAGCAGAGCATCAGATGTGCTGCACACCATGAGCTGAAAACTGTTGTGGGGGGAAATCCCCAAAATAAGCATAACGTCCTTTTGCAGATATTAATATTGCACAGTTTGAAGTGACCAAAACCATAAGAACTGACTCCTTTTGGAAGAAATCATTGTCCAGACCCATAAAAATACTATAAAAATCATACATAAACCAACTGAAAACAGCCAAAGCCCCTGGCCCAGATGGTATTCTTCCATAAATGATAAAATCTCAGGTGGATTGGTGGGCTCCTTTCCTAGCCACCCTTTTTACCCATATAGACAATACTGGCTGCTTCCTAAGGGATTGGGGAACAGCCATAGTGGTCCCATTCTATAAAAAGGGCAACAGAGGGGATCCAGTGAATTATAGGCCGATCAGCTTATTAAGTGCGATTAGCAAACTTTATACAAAGCATCTACTTGAAAAGTTCAAAGAGTGGCTAGAAAACGAAGACATTCTGGCAGTAGAACAAGCAGGCTCCAGACCCGGCAGGTCCATGATAGACCACTGTTTAACGTTACAACATCTGATAGAAAAATACAAATCAGGGGGGCAGATTCAATCTTCGCCGCTTTTACAGATCTAAAAGCAGGCTTTGACACAGTCCCCAGAAACAGACTATGGGGCACACTTAGGGCCACCAACATTGACAGAAGGCTATTGTACTTAATACAGGCTGTTCACTCAAACACGGCACTTAAAGTCAGGTGTAGCTGCTTAGAGCACCTAACAGACCCCATTAAAACCTTTAAGGGACTTAGGCATGGGTGCCTTTTGGCCCCTTTGCTATTCAATTTCTATCTCAATAACCTGGTAAACACTCTCAATAACCCCGAACTTCATCCCCTGAAGATTGCAAATAGGCATATCACGGTTCTGCTATATGCAGACGATGCGGTAATACTCTCTAGAACCCCTGTAGGGCTCAGAAGAGCTTTATGAAAACTTGCAATCTATTGTGAAACCGAATGCCTTAAAATAAATTATCAGAAGACCAAGATTCTCACTTTGGGGGAAAAAACAAAGCCCAGAAGCTGGGAACTCCAAGGTCACAAATTAGAACAAGTCTAGAACTATAAGTACCTAGTATGTCCAGGCTTCAGGATCCAACAAAATTCATATACATAACACAGACGTCAAAGATACGTCCCAAATATCCATTCAAGGTCTTGTGCTGTCCAGCACAGCCTCAACATCTTCAAAAATATGAAATAACTCAAACAGACCTAGAAGCAGAGGTCTGTCTCTCCACACTGCCTGCCTTGTTTACTCTCTTTCAGGAGAGCTTCATTTACATTCTCACTGCATAGACCAGCCATCACCCTTTCAAGATGGTGAATTTGCAACTCAATCCCTTTGTCACCTGATCTAAGGTTACAACAGTTTAGAGCGGGGATAGGCAACCTAAGGCCCGTGGACGGTCCGGTGTGTTTTTACGGTCAGTGTGTTTTTACATGAGTAGAATGTGTCCTTTTATTTAAAATGCATCTCTGGGTTATTTGTGGGGCATAGGATTTTTTTCATTCCCCCCCCCCAAAATATAGTCTGGCCCCCCACATGGTCTGAGGGACAGTGGACCGGTCCAAGGCTGGAAAAGGTTGCTGATTCCTGGTTTAGAGTAACAGAAGACAATCAACAGGCAATTGTTAACCTATTTAGATTCCTTAGAAAACAACTGTGGAAAAGCCCCAATGTTTTTTTTTTTTTTAAATATATTTTATTAGTTTTTCCATACAATCATTTCACATTAACAAATTGTAATACATTTCCAATTTTTGACTTCCTTCAGCTTCTCTGAGAATCATTCGAATTCTAATTTTTTGATACACATTTCCCAATTTCTATATTACCTTTATGCTTACCCCCATCTTATATTCTGCTTTTTTGCAATATTTCTTAATCTATTACAGAGCTTCTTTAAATGCCACTAACGTTATTTCGTTATCACTTATACATTCCCAATAATCTGTTAATTTTTTCCAATCCTCGATGAAACTTTGATCTCGCTGATATCTAATCTTCCCTGTCAGTTTATCAAGTTCTGCATAGTCCATCAGCTTTGTTCTCCATTCCTCCAATGTTGGTATTTGTTCTTGTTTCCAATTCTGGGCCAATAATATTCTTGCCGCTGTCACTGCATACAGGAAAATTTTGTAGTCCTTTCTATTTATTTCATTTCCTATTATTCCTAAAAGAAAAGCCTCTGGTTTTTTAACAAATGTATATTTCAACATTTTTTTCAGCTCGTTATATATCATCTCCCAGAAGCTTTTCACTTTCTTACATTCCCACCACATATGAAAAAATGTACCGTCCTTTTCTTTACATTTCCAACATTTCTTACATGTTTTGTACATTTTTGCTAATTTTACTGGTGTAATGTACCATCTATATATCATTTTCATAACATTTCCCTTTAATGCAGTGCATGCAGTAAATTTAATACCATCCTTCCAAAGTTTTGTCCAATCATCAAATTGTATATTATGTCCAATATCCCTGGCCCATTTTATCATAACTGATTTAACTTCTTCATCTTTTGTATGCCATTCCAACAATATTTTGTACATTTTGGATAAGTTTTTATGTTCATTGTTTATTATTTCTATTTGAAATCTAGAATCTTTTTCTATATATCCGTATTCTTTGAGGTCTTTCTTAAACATTTCATTGGTTTGAAAATAATGTAACCAATCATACATAAATTCTTTCACTTCTTCATAAGGTTTCATTTTCCATTTCCCCCCTTCTTTAATAATCAAATTTCCATATGTGATCCAATTCTTTCTCATATTAGTTTTTTTAACAGCCATAACCTCTAATGGCGACAACCAGTGTGGAGTTTTTGTTTCCAGTAGGTTTTTATACCGCTCCCATATTTCTATTAATGATCCTCTGAAGATGTGATTTCCAAAACCTCTATGGATTTTCTTCTTTCCATCCCATAGGTACGCGTGCCATCCAAATCTATTGTCAAATCCTTCTAAGTCCAACAGTTCTGTATTTTCTAATTTTATCCATTCCTTTAACCAACAGAGGCCTGAGGCTTCATAATACAGTTTCAAGTCTGGCAAGGCAAAGCCTCCTCTTTCTTTTGCATCAGTTAATAACTTAAATTGAATTCTTGGCTTCTTTCCTTGCCAGATATATCTTGAAATTATTCTTTGCCAATCTTTAAAAACCCCAGTCCCCTTGATTATCGGAATTGTTTGATATAGAAACAGTAGTTTTGGTAGCACGCTCATCTTTATCGTTGAAATCCTTCCCCAGAATGATAATTTCATTCGTCCCCACGTGTCCAAGTCTTTTTTTATCCCATTCCACACTGGTATGTAATTATTCTGATATAAATCTATATTCTTGGGGGTTATCCATATACCTAAATATTTCACTTTTTTCACCACTTCTATACCTGCTTGCTGCTGTATCTCTTCAATTTTATCTGAGTCCATATTCTTAACAATTATTTTGGTTTTTTTCTTATTCAATATAAATCCTGCCACTTGACCAAATCTCTCTATCTCTATAAGTATGTTTTTCATACTTTCTAAAGGGTCTTCTACCGTTATAACCAGATCATCGGCAAAGGCTTTCACTTTATACTCATTCCGGCCTACTTCCACCCCTTTTATTGCCTCATTTTCCCTTAATGATTTTAGAAAGACCTCCAGAACCATGATGAATAGCAATGGTGAAAGTGGACACCCTTGTCGTGTACCTTTAGATATCCCAATTTCCTCAGTAATCACATTATTTACAATTAATTTGGCTTTCTGCTCCGTATATATTGCTTTGATTCCATTGAGAAATTCCACCCCTACTTCCATATATTCTAAACTTTTCAGCATGAAATCCCAAGATATGTTGTCAAAGGCCTTTTCCGCATCAACAAATATTAACATCGCTTGTTTCTCATTTCTGGCAGTCAAATATTCCAAAATGTTAATTATATTCCTAACATTATCTCTCATCTGTCTGCCAGGTAAGAAACCCGCTTGGTCCTTATGTATAATATCCTTTATTTCTCTTTTCATCCTTTTTGCCAAAATACTCGCAAATATTTTGTAGTCTGTGTTGAGTAGCGAAATAGGCCTATAATTTTTTACTTGTGTTAGGTCAGAATCTTGTTTGGGGATAAATGTGATAAATGCTTCCTTCCATGTTTCCGGGATTTCTTTTTCTTTAAGAATATTATCCATAACTTCTTTTAAAGGCAACGACAGGATGTGTTTCATCTCTTTATAATATCTTGCTGTAAATCCATCCGGACCTGGAGCTTTCCCTTTCTTAAGTTCTTTTATAGCCTCTTTTATTTCATCTAATTCAATTGGGGTATTCAGCCTTTCTCTTTTTTCTGTCGGGATCTTCTGCACCATTTTTTCTTTTAAATATCTCTCTATTTTCCTCATATTATTCTTTTCTGTTCTTTTATATAAATGTCTGTAAAAGTCCAAGAATCCTTTTCTAATGCCTTTTGGGCTGTCTATTTCTTCTCCCTCCACGATGATTTTATTAACTGTACTTTGTTCTTTTCTTTTTTTGATTTGCCAAGCTAGCCATTTTCCTGATTTATTCGCCGATTCGAAATTCCTTTGTCTCATTTTTTTTATATTCCATTCCACCTCTTTGTTGATTATCATCGCAAATTGTGCTTGTAACACCTTTATGTTCTGTTTTATTTTCTCATTGTTCGGTTTTTTGACCAATTTTTGTTCATTGTCCATTATTTGTCTTAGGATTTCTTTCTTTCCTTTCTCTCTATTTTTATTTTTGATGGAATTCTGCTGGATAAAGAATCCTCTCATAACCGCCTTGCTAGCGTCCCATACTGTATTGATTTTCGTACCTTTGTTGTAGTTATTAGCAAAATAGTCCGTCAGAGATTTTTGAGCTTTCTCCACAATTTTTTGATCGTCTAGAAGGCAATCATTCATTCTCCATCTGAATGTTCTTTCTTCATATCCTTGTAATTCTAGTTTTATTGGACTATGATCTGATATTACTCTTGGTTGAATTTCTATTTGTTTGATTCTTGGAGTTAACTCATTTGAGACCCAAATTTGGTCAATTCTTGACATTGACTGGTTCGGATCCGAATAAAATGTAAATTGTTTTTCCAGCGGGTGTCTCAATCTCCAAATGTCTATTAAGTTGCAGCTTTTTATCAGTGAAAAAAAAGTTTTTGGAAGTTTTCCTTCTTTACTGGTTCCTGCTGCTCTTAGTCTGTCCATTTCCAATGACACCACTCCATTCATATCACCCAGTACAATTATCTTTTGGTCTACATATTCGAACAGCTTTTCTTCCAAATTTCTGAAAAAATCTACCTTATTTCCATTTGGTGCGTAGATCCCGACAATTATTATTTTTTCGCCTTGCCATTTGATCTGTACCGCAATAATTCTTCCTTCTTCATCTTTAAAGATTTGCTGGGCATCAATTTTACTCCTCACATATATTACCACTCCTCTCTTCTTACTTTTATCAGAGGAAATGAACTCATTCCCTAATCTTCTGTTGATCAAGACTTTTCTGTGTTTTTCTGCCACATGTGTTTCTTGTAAACAAATTATGTCCAAATTTTCCTTTTTTATTCGAACAGCTTTTCTTCCAAATTTCTGGAAAAGCCCCAATGTTAAACCTTTTCACCAATACACATTTAAGCATTCTCATTTCACTGTCAATTAAACCATTATACTTAACATGTCTGTGTATGTTTTGTTCCACAGAGAGGCCTTAGACATACTAGTGATCCAGATGCAGCAAGAAATGCTGGTGTCCCACAGTTCCTGTTGTCTGGAATAGATAGAGCTGTTTAATAATAATTATTATTAATATTATTAATAATAGTTTATTTATATCCTGCCCTCCCCGGCCAGAACTGGGTTCAGGGCGGCTAACACAAATAAAATTACAATAAAACATAATAGGGGGAAACAAACAAACAAACATACAAAACCCAAAAAACCAGTTTATTAAAATACGGGTTAAAATACAATTTAAAATGCAGCCTCATTTTAACCGTAGCTCATAAATCAAAACCATAAGGGGAGGGAAACATAAGGGTCAGACTGAGTCCAAACCAAAGGCTAGGCGGAATAGCTCTGTCTTGCAGGCCCTGCAGAAAGATGTCAAGTCCCACAAGGCCCTAGACTCTTTTGACAGAGCATTCCACCAAGTTGGGGCCAGTACTGAAAAGGCCCTGGCCGTAGTTGAGATCAATCTAACCACCTTGCGACTTGGGACCTCCAAAGTGTTGTTATTTGTGGACCTTAAGGTCCTCTGCGGGGCATACCAGGAGAGGCGGTCCTGTAGGTACGGGGGTCCTAGGCCTGACTTGGCTGGGATGCAGTAATTCTTGTTCATGAAACAGAGCTGTGGGTGAACAGGAAGCATGAGGCACCTGCAATTCCCTTCCATTCCACATCAGTGTTGCCTCAGAAACTGCAAGAAACCAACTAGGTCTGCATGAGAACATCAGGATGTCAGGATCAGATGGTGCCTGGACTTGGACCAATTGAACTAATCTGCAGCTTTGAATGGCCCACAGTATTGGACTCTCAGCATCCAGTATGGCTCCCTCAACACTCCCAGAGCCCCAGTGGATTTGTTTATTTATTGTTGTTGTTGTTGCAAAAATGGCTGCTCCCCCCGCCCCCTGCTTATATAAGCAGATATGCCCTGCTACATGGTTATGGACAATATTTTTCTCATTTAAATGGATTGCATTGCCCTTTTTTCCCTAAAGCAAACAGAAGCATTGCAACAGCAAGTCAAGGCAGACAAATGGGATATGTATCGGCAGGTGAAAAAAAAGGAGCTAAACCGTAACATTGCAAACAAGCAAAGGGGGAAAGGGCCAGTTGCAGAGAAGTAGGAAATGAGAAAAGATTAGTTTTGAGGAGAAACTTTAATAGCAAAGGTTATTATATGCAAGGCGTTTAAATGGCTCTATAAAACCATTAATAGCTTTAATGCTTAAGTGTGCAGGAACTTTTAAAATAAATTAGAGAGATAACAATTGCCTATTTTGTGAAACGCAGGTCTGCATTAAATGCCTAGCTGATTTCTTGCTTCCTTTTAGTTTTCTGGGGCTAATACAGTGGTACATCTGGTTAAGAACTTAATTTGTTCTGGATGTCTGTTCTTAACCTGAAGCTGTTCTTATCCTGAGGTACCACTTTAGCTAATGGGGCCTCCTGCTGCCACACCCACCGCACCGCCGTCACGCGATTTCTGTTCTCATCCAAAAACAAAATTCTTAACCCGAGGTACTATTTCTGGGTTAGCGGAGTCTGTAACCTGAAGCGTCTGTAACCTGAAGCATCTGTAACCCAAGGTACCACTGTACTATGGATCTCTTTGTCGTCAGAGGGCCTTAAAAACTAGGGCTGTGCAAGGGGTTCAGCTGAGCCTGAACAGAATTGGGCTGATTTGAGTGGATCCAAGCTTTGGGCAAATTGGATTGAGACAGATCTGGATCCACACAGGTCAGGTCAGGCAACCTAAAGTGAGATGATGGGAGTTTTAATCCCACCATGTCTGGAGGAGCACACTTTTTCCCATCCTTGTTCTGCAACCTCAAAATTTCTCCTTGCAAACCTCCAAGGAAAGGACGACCTGTCTTACAGCAAGCGGGTGGACTAAGGTACTTAATGGTAAGGATGTACAAAATTGTAAGGTAGAAGAGAAAGAAGGATCTTTTTATCATATGTGGTGGTCTTGTAGTAAGGTTAAGGTTTACTGGGAAATGATATACAATGAAATGAAAAGGATGTTTTAAATAACGTTCGTAAAAAACCCAGAAGCTTTTCTCTTGGGGACAGAACTACCTAAACTGTTTAGAAACTTATTCATGTCTGCGACTACGGCGGCAAGAATGTTACTTGCCCAAAAATGGAAAAAAGAAGTAGTCCCAGCAATGGAAGAATGAATTAAAAACTAATGGAATATACAGAAATGGTAAAAAATGGTAAAACTTACTGGAGAGTAAGAAATCATGATAACAAACTATTTATAAACGAATGGAAATGGTTTATTGAATATTTACAGATAAATTGTAAACAGATAAAAACATTGGCAGGATTATTGTAATAACTTGCAGTTTCATAAGAGTACATATTTAAAGAAGTTGAATAAATGAACAAATTAAGTTAATTAGGATATTTAAAAATAAATTTAAGGAACCACAAAAATAGGGGGAAGGAAGTCAAGTTTTGAAATGTCAAAATGATTGTAAAAGCAATTAAATATATAAATCTGAAAAGTGTGTGTGTATATATATATATAGAGAGAGAGAGAGAGAGAGTGAGTTGGGGCTTCCTACTGAAAAACAAAACAAAAAACAAAATTGCAGTGTACAAAATGGTAAGGAGTAGTCAAGAAAGAGTAGTCTAGAAAGCATGAAGGTTTGATCTTTAGGAGGTTTTTTGGCAGTGAGTTGCTGGAGGATTACCGATTTACTCAAATCTAATGCCTACCTTTTTTGGCCAAATTACGTTGTGAAAATTAAGGTGCGCATTAGATTCGATGGCACATTAACACTTGCCAGACTTTTCTTGGTTTTAAGGTTCTGAAAACTAAGGTGCGCGTTAGATTCGATGGCGCATTAGACTCAAGTAAATACGGTATTTCATCCAATGACAGATCCTTTCGTATCAGAACACCTGCCAAGCATGGCCCGATATTTACCCTTCACTCTGTTAAACCACAGAGCCTAGGACGTGCCAATCAGAAGGTCGGCGGTTTGAATCCCCGCGACGGGGTGAGCTCCCGTTGCTCGGTCCCTGCTCCTGCCAACCTAGCAGTTCGAAAGCATGTCAAAGTACAAGTAGATAAATAGGTACCACTCCAGCAGGAAGGTAAACAGTATTTCCGTGTGCTGCTCTGGTTCACCAGAAGCGGCTTAGTCATGCTGGCCACATGACCCGGAAGCTGTATGCCTGCTCCCTCGGCCAATAAAGCGAGATGAGCGCCGCAACCCCAGAGTCGGTCACCACTGGACCTAATGGTCAGGGGTCCCTTTACCTTTACTGAAGTGATTGTGGTTTGCATGTAAGGGCTCTGTGACTAAAACAAAGCCTTGTCAGAAAGAGAAAAACACACCACCTCTCTGTTTTGGCGACATTCACACTATACATTTAAAGCACCATGATACCACTTTAATCGGTCAAGGCTTCTTCCCTCAAAGAATTCTGGGAGTTGTAGTTTGTCAAGGGTGCTAAGAATGGTTAAGAAACATCTATGTCCTTCTGAGAGGCACAGTCCCTAGAGTGGTTTAAAAACCAACCCCTCTTCACTGGGGACTCTGGCAATTGTAGCTCAGGAATAGGGGGTCTTCTGACAACTCTCAGCTCCCAGAATTCTTTGAGGGAAGGCATGACTGTTTAAAGTGGTATCATACTGCTTTAAATGTATCGTGTGAATGTGGCCCTTTGAAGAACTCTTTGTTGTTGTTTAGTCGTGTCCGACTCTTCGTGACCCCCTGGACCAGAGCACGCCAGGCACCTCTGTCCTCCACTGTCTCCCGCAGTTTGGTCAAACTCATGCTGGTAACCTCGAGAACACTGTCCAACCATCTCGTCCTCTGTTGTCCCCTTCTCCTTGTGCCCTCCATCTTTCCCAACATCAGGGTCTTCTCCAGGGAGTCTTCTCTTCTCATGAGGTGGCCAAAGTACTGGAGCCTCAGCTTCAGGATCTGTCCTTCCAGTGAGCACTCAGGGCTGATTTCATTAAGAATGGATGCGTTTGAGCTTCTTGCAGTCCATGGGACTCTCAAGAGTCTTCTCCAGCACTCTACATAGAATTAAATGGAAACTTTGAAAGAGCAAAGTTTCTAGCTGCTTCATTCTTCCAGGGGCTACGATGGTTGTTTGACACTCTTTTGTATCCACAGCAAGCTGGAAAAAGACAGGAGATGGAAAGTGAAACAATTGATTAGATTCTGTAGCCCAATAACTGTCTTGGTTGTGTGTGTATGTGTGTTTGCACACGCTTTAAGGCTACACACATAACATGAATATGAATGAAGTGCTGGCTTCTTTTCCGAGTTCATCCAGGTGGCTGTTGAAAATAAAATAAGGGAAATGTACATGCCTACACCAGTCACTTCTTAATAAAGACTGATTGAAATTGCTGTCACAAGAGGAAGCCACATTAACAGTTATTACTGTGTTGTCTCATTTCTCTTTTCACCGCTCAAAAGGAAGATTTCTTACTTGAATGGGCCCTGCTGCTTTGATAAGGCATCAAAATCTGTCAGATGGTGAGATGAGAATCCTAACAAGTTGCAGATGACATTCAACCATAGCAAGCCCTCCTCTTTGTTGACAGCTTTTCTGGTAATTGTCTACAAGGCTGACATTTAGACAAAAAAGACACCCGCAAAACGTGCGCACTTAAGAGAATGTAGCCGAAGCTAATCCTGCATTTATCTGAGGCTTTGTGTTTAAAGTTGAAGATCATCTGCAAACTTTTGAGGGAGGAAGACATATTCAACCCTCAATGCAAATATCCTGGATCAAGGCAGATTGAATTTCTGTTCGCTTGTTTTTTGGATAGTAAAGTGCCATGAACAATCAATAACAAACTACAATCCCATTTCTTTTCCTGCTTGGGGACCATGGAAAAAGGCAATTATAGTTTGCCATGTTTTCATTATGCAGTGGTTGTTGCTGCTGGCTTTTTTCTTTCTTTCTTTTTTGACAATAACAGCAAATATTGTGAATAATGCAGTGACATGGGATGGAGCAAAGCTCTGTTCATTATTATTTATTAAATTCATATACAGTCGCACCTCCACTCCCGAACGCCTTGGGAGTCGAACGTTCTAGCTCCCGAACGATCAAAAACCAGAAGTGAGTGTTCCGGTTTCTGAACTTCTTTTGGAAGCTGAACATCTGGCGCGGCTTCCGCTATTGTTTCCGGGATGCCTGCACAATCTGGAACCTTGGTTTCTGAACTTTCTGGAAGTTGAACGGACTTCCGGAATGGATTCCATTCGACTCCCAAGGTATAATGATCTCTGGCAGGCAAGCATGCCCCAATAAGAAGTAATGATTCTCCAGCAGTTTTATGTACGTTTATTTACAAAAAGACACACCCAGAGCACGATTTCTCACCTGCTCACATTTATGATAGTTGGTCAGTCCAACGAGTGGCAGGGGGACCCCTCAATTATCCCTTGTTACCCCCCAAAGGACTGACAATAAATGAAGGGTTACAGAAGATTTAGTAACTTGGAGTGAAATTAGTACATAGTTCAGTTGGTAGAGGAAGAGACTCTTAATCTTAGAATCTTAGAATTGTGAGTTCAAACCCCACTTTGGGAGCCAAGATTCCTGCATTGGACTAGATGACCCCTGTGGTCCCTTCTGTGACTTCTATTATTAGGCTTGCACACTGTTTCCTAGCTAATGTTCGATCTCCAATGGGCTTAGTTCAAAGAGAAGTGTGGACTTCTCCCGGCAACTTTCAGGTCAGGGCTTGTTTCTCATGCGCTGATGCACATTTGCACTGAATGGAATGTACAAAAGTAGAAATGTTATGCTATTGATCTTATTAAATAGCTCATGGCCAATTTAACCAATCTCTACTTCTGTCTCTCTTGGGATGTGTGTGTATGTGTGTACTTAAAGGCTTGAAACCCAGTAGTTGAATCAAAATACAGTGGTACTTCAGGTTACAAACTCTTCAGGTTACAGACTCCGCTAACCCTGAAATAGTGCTTCAGGTTAAGAACTTTGCTTCAGGTTGAGAACAGAAATCGGGCTCCGGCAGCACGGCAGCAGCAGGAAGCACCATTAGCTAAAGTGGTGCTTCAGGTTAAGAACAGTTTCAGGTTAAGTACAGACCTCTGGAACAAATTAAGTACTTAATCTGAGGTACCACTGTAGTAGTTGTATGGTTCATTTTGAATGGTTCAGGTCACAGGTCATTCCTCTCTCTCTCTCTCTCTCTCTCTCTCTCTCTCTCTCTCTCTCTCTCTCATTCTGTGTATGTGTGTTTGTAGAGAAAGAGAAAGAGAAAGAGCTGTATGTATTGAAGAGGCATGGATGGTCATTAAAGGTTCCCTTTGTGCTCGGTCCTGTTCAATCTTCCTGAATGGCTTGTACAGAGATTAAACGCGAGTTCTCAGGGCGCTACTACTGCTTTCTAATCTACTTCTCTTTTTAATCTGACCTTTCACTAGTTGCCTCTGTGTTTAGACAGCGTGTGTCTTTTGTGGGGACTGATTTGGCATTTATCTCAGAAAAGAACGAGGTACTGAAGCTTGGCAGGTTGTCTGACCAAGATGGAGTCGTGGTGACATCTTTTGTCAATGGGGTCATGGATATCCTGGTCTGCAGTTTTGAGTTACTCTTTGATCCAGCATTGCGGCCGGCCTTCATGTCAGAAGTACTGGCTTAAAAGACCTTTTATTAAACCTGACTGGTGAGAAGGCTTTGGCAGGGAGCCGTCATCAGGAGTTTTTGGAACTAGGTGTCACCACTATGCTGAAATATGCACACCTCTACTTCTCCATAACATCTGAATCCCGAAAGGCTGCGAAAACTCTAGATCGGTGTCTGAATGCAGTGGTGGACTAGATGAGGACCAAGAAACAGTGCTGGAATCCTGATAATGACTTGTTAAGTGGGATGATTCTGTTTTAAATACATAGTGCAGATGGATCTCCAGAGCCACAGGAGGTCCCAAAGAAAGACACAGCCTTGTGGATCCACATTCCACAGTCAGGCTCTAGCCCTGAAGATTTGGAACTTTCAGCTTACCACTCTGCAAGAATGAGACAATTAAATCTCAGGTTTTGCCTAAGCTGTATAAAAATACAAGTTTGCTTTGGCAAGAATATTGTCCTGTAGACAGGTAAGTCCTGGCTGAGCAGGACTGCTGAAAACCATATTTTGGAAACTTTGGAAACATTCGAGTAACACTTTATTGTTGAAGTCCCAGTGTGACAAGAAGAAATTACATTCAGAAGATTAATTAGACTACAAGCAAGTGAAAAATATAATGAGTATTTGGCAGGGTATTTTTGAAAGCAGAAGGTCATTGTTTCATGCTACAGGAGCATATTAGCACAGCTCTACTCTCCCCCTTCCCAAACAAGGTACCATTTAGATCAATATGGAATTGGGCCTAAAGTATTTAAATGGATTACAACATTTAGCACATCTGTAGCCCTTGATGTTCTCACTGCATAGAAACAGGAAAGGGCCTTGGAAAAAACTTCCTTCTTGGACTAAAGTAATTTATAAAGTGGGAAGCTATCTATTAAACTACTGAGAACTACAATGTACAGGAACCTGGGACTCACGATATTTGGTCAAAAGGGTTCAAATGACTTTCACCAGAAATGTCATAATTTGACGTCCTGTTGCGACAATAAGGAGAAGTGCTTCTTTATTTGCTTAGTTTTAAATTGCAAGTCTGTCTGTGCAGGGAAGTCCTAAAATCAATTTTCAATTTATAGTACACAAATTGCAAGATACTTCACATTTGCTTTGACACCATCTGTTCTTTTCAAGGATAATTTTAAGTGATCTCAGTTGCATCTGCTTTTGTTTTATAAAAGGACTATAAACACTATTCCCACTAGGTATGTGTTGGAATAAAAGAGAGTAAATAGACATTTACAATGTAATTGCACCATATTCATTGTGAAATATTTCGTTTATTGACTTACCAATCTAATGCCTGTGCTACATACTATGTTGCAAGGCAGGACATATATACTCTGAGTCCCAGATAATTAGAACAGAAACGATCTTCATGGGATAATGAACATCTTTCTAGAGTCCTGATTTTGAATTATCTGCTTTATAATTGACATACAGATCATGTTTACTGTTCCATCATATGTTGAACCCCCCAAAAGAAATGGGTTTGGGTTTATTAATTTATTATTGGCTCTATTAATATCCAACTTTAATCTTAGAGTCCTAGATTTCAGATCCGCTCTGTTATAAGGTACTTACACTACAAAGGAGCTCTACTGCCTACAAGAGGCTCAATGAATGAGAGGAAAGGGAATTGTCCTGGAGAAATGGGAGGCAAACAGTAAAAATGTTAGATATTCTGCAAGGCTGAAATTTGACCTTTATTTACCCTGGCACAGCAACCTCCTACCTCCCTTCCTTTCAATGTAAATGTTGGCTGAACTTTCTTTCACCCTTCCCCAATATCCTGAAGCAGCTCGTGCCATTGCATCTACAGTGGTACCTCGGTTTATGAACTTAATCCGTTCCGGAAGTGCGTTCTTAAACCAAAACCGTTCTTAAACTGAGGCGTGCTTTCTCTAATGAGGCCTCCCACTGCTGGTGCCCTTCCACTGTTTGGATTCCATTCATAGACCAAGGTAAAGTCTGCAAACCTGGACACTATTTCCGGTTTTGCGGAGTTCATAAACTGAATGGTTCTTAAACAGGACTGTTCTTAAACCGAGGTACCACTCCATTTCATTGGCAGAGTCCTTTAAAAACACAAATAAAGCCCATTCAGACATTCAGGCTCCTTACATGTCAACACCCACAAGGGACAATGGGGACGTTCCCCTTCTGGTGTAACTTGAGCTATGTACACATCATACATTTAGAGCACATTTAAAGCACATTTTTCTCTCCCAAAGATTCCTTGTAAAAGTTGTAAAGGTGTTGTAAAAGTGTTTCAAAAGTTGTTGTGTGTGCACGCTCAGAGGATGACCTTCAAACCATCTTAAATATCTTTGCAGAAGCTTACAAAAAGTTTGGCCTATCGCTCAACATCCAAAAAGCCAAAGTGCTGCACCAACAAGCACAAAACAACCCCTCTGCAGCACCACAAATCCAACTCAATGGTGTAATGTTGGAAAGTGTTGATCACTTTTCCTACGTGGGCAGTTATCTTTCCACAAGGGTTGAAATTGATGCCAAAATCCAGCATCGCCTGAGCTCTGCGAACACAGCTTTCTCCTGATTGAAGTGTAGAGTGTTTGAGGACATTTGCAGGGAAACCAAAACGCTTTTTTACAAAGCCATTGTACTACCAACCTTACTGTATGCTTGTGAAACATGGACCACTTATAAACACCATCTCCAATTCCCTGAAAGATTCCATCAATGGTGTCTCCAAAAATTTTTACATATCACTTGGTAAGACAGGCAAACTAATGTTAGTGTACTGGAAGAAGCAAAGATCACCAGAGTCGAAGCAATGATTCTTCAACATCAACTTTGCTGGACTGGTCATGTTGTGTGGATGCCTGATTATTGTCTTCCAAAGTGACTACTCTATTCCCAAATTAAAAATGGAAAGTGTAATGCTGGTGGTCAACAAAAGAGGTTTAAAGACTCTCTCAAGGCAAATCTAAAAAAATGTAGCATAAACACCGACAGTTGGGAAACATTGGCCTGCGAGCGCTCCAATTGGAGAACAGCCTTTACCGAAGGTGTCATGGACTTTGAAAATGCTCAAACTCAGGATGAAAGGGAGAAAAGAGCTAAGAGGAAGATCTTTGATTCCTGCCTCAACTATTGCCTTTCATTTTGTGACATGTAAGATATGACCACTTTCATATTTTACCAGTTAGGATAACATCATGTGCTAGATCCATCATTTTTGTTTGTTTGTTGAAGTGAGTGCATTTCTACATTCTGGGTGAGTTTCTAATAAATCAAATGGTTCCGTTCAGGACAGCTAGTGTGTTTTTATCTCACTTCATGTTATTGCTTTGGGCCTTTAGCCAAGGTACTATCGAAACGTGCGCTGATTCTTTTGGTGAATTGGATGGGCAAAGACAGATCTGGCAGAGGGACGATTCAGTAGCACAGTTAGGTTTCTCTGTCACAAATGCCTTGTTCATTGCATTTTATTTTTAAAATTTCTAAACCGTCCACCATTTGAAAATATTGTTGTAGTGGATAAATAAATAAATAAAAGCAAAGCACAGAGTTGAAACAATAAGAATAATAATTAAATCCAGTGCTTTTTTTCCTGGGGGGGGGATGCAGGTGTATGCATACCCCTAAACATTTTGTGAATCTTTGTACTTTTGTCCATTTATTGTATTTATTTTTCCCAGT
>NC_070612.1:55558893-55681393 GCF_027172205.1 Podarcis raffonei | reverse complement strand
GTAAATGCTGCCTAACAGGCATTAATGAGGAGGAGTCAAGATGGTGTATCTTTTGGGGCTTCTATACCATACATAGTATACAAGAACCAGGGCATTCTTTAGCACATCACCCGCCGGGCTGCAAAGATCAGCCCAGCGCCCCCAAATTTAGTTTAGCCCCCAAATTAACTTTTATTATGCTTAGGTCAGACACCACGCTTACGCCTTATCTCTTGTTTACAAAAGAAGGGAGGGGAAAGAAACAAACTTTTTAATTTGCTCATTTATTTACAATACACTTATACTTAAGTATACAACACCACCACACTTAAACTTATAAGTATTGTTTAGGCATCTACTTAGGAGAAACATCAGTCAGTGCCGCTGACCCCACAGCCGCATAGCAGCTCAATACAATATGTAACATAATATTTTGATGTAAGAGTTAATTTCGTGTGCACTGTGCTGTTGTGAATGACACGCACCGTCGTTGAGTCTGACACGCGCCACCATTGTGAATGACATCACAAGCACCAGCGCCAGCACAGCACGTCTTTGGTAAATGAGCGCACAGTGTCGAAAGTCCTTTAGTGAAACAGTAGGTATACATTTCGGTAATACCTAGGTATATATGTATTTTGTTTTTCTAGTGTGATCAAAATTATTTATTATTTCATAGCAGGTAGATAGTAGTTAAGAGCCTAGGCGGCTTCAGCGGTGGGTGCCTAGTGCCCTCCAGAATTCAGCGCCCGGGTGCGCCACTCTGGGCGACTTCCAATAGAGTGTTAAAAACAATACAGCATTAAATATTAAAAACTTCCCTCAACAGGGCTGCCTTCAGATGTCTTTTAAAGATAAGATAGCTACTTATTTCCTTCACATCTGAAGGGCGCGCGCCACTACCGAGAATGTCCTCTGTCTGGTTCCCTGTAACCTCACTTATTGTAATGAGGGAACCGCCAGAAGGCCCTCGGCTCTGTATGTATATTTATTCAACACACTCCATCACATCCTGATTATCAGAACTCCAAACATTCCCCCACCAGCTGCAGTAAACACTGGGGAGTGGCAGTGAAGAAACACTCTGTGGCAGGGATGGGGAAACATTTCCATCTGAGGGCCACATTTCCTTGTGGAGAGCCTTCCAAGGGCCAATTCCCAGTGGTGGGCATGGCCAGAGAGAAAAGTGAGTGGAGCAATGGATGTGGCTCTTACCTTTCAATATTAAGGGAAATCAGTTCTGCCTTCTACACACAAACCTCTTCATCTTTCACTCAAACAAGGATTATTATAACCCAGTGGGTTGTAGTCAACTAATTTTTAGTCAGGGCATGTTTCCGCTTGTCCCATGCCTAGAAGGTATGGGTCTGAACAGCTTTCCCCTGGAAAACTCACTCTTTACCGCTCAATTGGAACAAATGGCAATCCGCGGCAAACCTGGTTGCCGATTCAGTGGTAAACCACGGGTTTTCCCGGGGGAAAGTGGCAGGGCAAACAGAGGCATGGCTAAGCCCTGAGTCAATTCATTGAAATTGATGGGCCTAGGGTAGTCACAGCAGTTGATTTCAATGGGTAAAATTAGTTGAATGCAACCCCAGGACGCATTCCGCCCTGGCAAAAGCACACACAAAAATATAGTTTCTGTTGCGATATAAAGACCTGTGCAGACTGTGAATTAAAAATAGCCACAGTGTGAGCTTGTTCTTCTTGAATAGTATAGCCCAAGAAGACTCAGCATCCTATTCTTATAGATACAGGCAGTGCTTTTTCTTCTAAAAAACATTTTTAGGGGTACTCTCATTTTGACTCAAGAAAATCACCATTTTACAGTTCAAATCGGGAAAATTAAATACAGTAAATGGACAAAAGTACAAAGATTTACAAAATGTTTTGGGGTATGGGCCGCCCTGTGTCCCCCCTGAAACAGCACTGTTTGAAGGTATCTACGCTTCTCTTTAGGGTGGTGCTGTGGGTTAAACCACAGAGCCTAGGACTTGCCGATCAGAAGGTCGGCGGTTCGAATCCCCACGACGGGGTGAGCTCCCGTTGCTCGTTCCCTGCTCCTGCCAACCTAGCAGTTCGAAAGCACGTCAAAGTGCAAGTAGATAAATAGGTACCGCTCCAGTGGGAAGGTAAACGGTGTTTCAGTGCACTGCTCTGGTTCGCCAGAAGTGGCTTAGTCATGCTGGCCACATGACCCGGAAGCTGTACGCCGGCTCCCTCGGCCAGTAAAGCGAGATGAGTGCCGCAACCCCAGAGTCGGTCACGACTGGACCTAATGGTCAGGGGTCCCTTTACCTTTACACTTCTCTTTGCTTCAGAAACCACAGGTAGCGAAGCAGCGTGGAATGGGGCATGCAGGGCAATGCTGTTCATCCTTTTTCTGAAGTAGGTCCCATGTGTTACACAGTGGACTTACTCCTTAGTAAGTAGCTTTGAAATTGCAGCCATAAAAGCCAGTTCATCTGTTGCCTGAATGGGATGGGAGCTGATAGGATGGCCATTTAATGCATCTCCCCAAAAGTGGGCACAGTTTTGCACAAAGTTAGCAAATAGATAAACATGTAGAAATAATTGCTATAATTAACACTCCGGCGCTGTGGGTAAAAGCCTCAGCGCCTAGGGCTTGCCGATCGAAAGGTCGGCAGTTCGAATCCCCGTGGCGGGGTGCGCTCCCGCTGCTCGGTCCCAGCGCCTGCCAACCTAGCAGTTCGAAAGCACCCCCAGGTGCAAGTAGATAAATAGGGACCGCTTACTGGCAGGAAGGTAAACGGCGTTCCGTGTGCTGCGCTGGCTCGCCAGATGCAGCTTTGTCACGCTGGCCACGTGACCCGGAAGTGTCTCCGGACAGCCCTGGCCTCTTAAGTGAGATGGGCGCACAACCCCAGAGTCTGTCAAGACTGGCCCGTACGGGCAGGGGTACCTTTACCTTTACCTTTATGCCTGGATATAGCACCAGGCAGTGCTTTTTTTCCTTAAAAAAATGTTTAGGGGTACTCTCATTTTCCGACTCATATTGAAATACTGTCCCTCAATGAGGCCAAAGTTAGATTCACAAAATCTTTAGGTCTCAGAGCTGTGTACAATGTTTGGCAGTGGTTCTTGAGATTTCCAGGCAGGCAGATTTTTCAGTCCTATCTGTAGTTGCCAAGGATCAAAGACGGGATCTTCTGCATGCAAATCAGGTGCTCTAACCCTGAGAATTATGGCTCTTCCTCTGCATCTGAGGATGGTACTGTTCCAAAGTATTATTTTGCCATTGAACTGCAAGTGTATTATTACAATTATTCCAATTCTAAAACAAAACCAAAAACATTCAGGGGCTGCCTGCCAACTAAACAAGCACCACTCCATGCTCTGCGGATTTATACCCGATGAACAGCTACCTGTATAAGCTTTTCATTCTGGAAGCTGCAATGTGCTTAGTAAAGCCTGACTGAACTCTTTGAGAATTTAAAAGCCTCAGCCCTTTTGGTATTCATAGAAGTCAGATCAGATGCCAAGACAAACTCTCTGCCGCTGTTAATGGGGAGGCTGGAAGGCAAGGAATGGCGTTTGATGACATGCAGTGGTATGTACAGAATCCGGATGCGGTTTTATGAGGATTTGGAGTTTGAAAGGGAAATATTTGACTCTTACTGTACTCAACACTTAAAACAGGCAGGTCTTTTTTTAATACGTCCAAATGCCAGCTGCTGGGAAAACAAAGTGGAAGAGGGCTATTGCCCTCTGTTCCTGCTTGTGGCATATCATTGGGGAAGCAGACCTTTGGTTTTTTAAAAAATATATATAACATTTTATTAATTTTCCACAAAAAACCAAAAAACATAACAAAAATAAAACAATAACAAATCAAATCAAAACATAACAAATTGACTTCCCCCTAGTCCATGGGTAGGCAAACTAAGGCCCAGGGACTGGATCCGGCCTAATTGTCTTCTAAATCAGGCCTGCGGATGGTCCGGGAATCAGTGTGTTTTTACAGGAGTAGAATGTGTCCTTTTATTTAAAATGCATCTCTGGGTTATTTGCGGGGCCTGCCTGGTGTGTTTACATGAGTAGAATGTGTGCTTTTATTTAAAATACTGAGGAGCTTGCCAGAGATCAGGTATTGATTTAAGTTCTGTCTGTTGCTGCAAAACTTCATAACAAATTTCCAGTTGCTCTGAATGGCTCAGCCAGCATTGGCTGTGCATGGCCAGGTTTGTTAGTTTCTCATATGCTTGCTGAGCAATCTTCAGTCAAAGATTAACTCTGCTTATGAAAAACACTGCACACTCTCTGTCTCTTTCTCTTTTGCTAGTGATATAGATTTCCAGTCAAATGCTTTTAGTCCATGTCGCATGCCCAGATGACATTCTGGTCCAGTTTTGTCAATTTTTATGCTCTCAGACAACATTTACAATGCCAAAACCATTCAGCGGCAAAAGCCAAGCATTGATACACTGACATCCTGTGACTGCATTTGCATGCTTATAGCTATTTTCCAGCTTCATGAATAAGAACAGCCTTTTGTTCTGAGCTCACTTTGGAACATAAAGAGAGGTTCATCTGTGGTGTTCAAATGAGATCTAAGAGATGAATTTGAAGTAACAGCATTTGTTTAGCATTAGGAATAATAATTGGACACATGCCATGATGGCAGCCATTACCCTGGAGAACACTTACTCATCTTCACAAGTTGTACAAATTCTGGATTCAGTCTCTGCAATTCACTGCATTTTCACAATAGTGAAACAGACACTCTGATACCTTTTCACCTTGAAGCCTGCAGGAGAAACAGCTGAAGCCCATTCAACAATATGCTTTTATTGACAACCATCAAATCACCAGCTGAACACGCAACTTCACGACGGCTCAACAGCTAGTCTTCCATGCACTCACACAGCAAAAGTCAAGTTCCAACATGGCAAGTTCCACTCATGACACTGTCTCTTGGATTCAACAACCCTCAATCCAAACTGCAGAAAAGCCCGTCCCAGGAAACTTTGGGGAGCAATGAAGTTGTCTTGTTTATTATTTGAGTATGGTTAATGTTGTCTGTTATTATTTATATGGTGGGTGTGTTGTTTATGTGCTTTGCACATATATTGTTATGTTAGATTATATATTAATGTATTATATGATCCCCACTTTCCCCCTTCCCTTAAGGTATTTTTTTATACATACAGTGGTACCTCGGGTTAAGTACTTAATTCGTTCTGGAGGTCCGTTCTTAACCTGCAACTGTTCTTAACCTGAAGCACCACTTTAGCTAATGGGGCCTCCTGCTGCCGCTGTGCCGCCAAAGCACAATTTCTGTTCTCATCCTGAAGCAAAGTTCTTTAAAAAAAAAAAAAAAATTTATTGGTTTTTTCCACACATAATACAAGACAATACAACACAATACAAGACATACAAACATGTAAACACGTCTAATTTCTTGACCTTTCATTTCTTAAGCCTTCTTTCAGCGACTTCCCCATACCTCCCCTTTCTGCATCCCTGTTATCAATCTTTTCAGCATCCCCTAATTTCAATATAATACTTTCTTTAGGTCTTATTTCTCATATCCAATTGCTAATCGCTGCAATTCTATTTTGCGTTACCCAAAACATTTTAGCATTCATTAATTTTACAACAGTTCTTAAGATAGATTTTAAACTTCTTCCAATCTTCTTCCACCGTCTCTTTCCCTTGGTCACGGATTCTGCCGGTCATCTCAGCCAGTCCCATATAGTCTATTACCTTAGTCTGCCATTCTTCCAGTGTGGGTAGTTCTTGTGTCTTCCAATACTTCGCTAATAGTACTCTTGCTGCTGTTGTAGCGTACATAAAAAACGTCCTATCTTTCCTTGACACCAATTGGCCTACCATGCCCAGGAGGAAGGCTTCTGGTTTCTTCACGAACGTGCATTTAAGCACCTTTTTCATTTCATTATAAATCATTTCCCAGAATACCTTGATCCTTGGGCACGTCCACCAAAGGTGGTAGAAAGTACCTTCAGTTTCCTTACATTTCCAACATTTATTATCGGGCATGTGATAAATTTTTGCAAGCTTGACTGGGGTCATGTACCACCTATAAATCATTTTCATAATGTTCTCTCTCAAGGCATTACATGCCGTAAACTTTATACCGGTGGTCCATAACTGTTCCCAGTCAGCAAACATAATGTTATGACCAATGTCTTGTGCCCATTTAATCATAGCTGATTTAACCGTCTCATCCTGTGTATTCCATTTCAACAGCAAGTTATACATTCTTGACAAGTTCTTAGTATTGGGTTCCAATAGCTCTGTTTCTAATTTTGACCTCTCCACCTGGAAGCCAATTTTCCTGTCCTGTTTGAAGACTTCATATATCTGATAATAATGAAGCCAGTCTCTTACTTTTGACTTCAATTTCTCATAGCTCTGCAATTTCACTTTTCCCTCCTCCTGTTCTATAATTTCCCAGTACTTTGGCCATTTGGATTCCATATTAAGTTTTTTCACCTCCTTAGCTTCCATTGGTGACAGCCACCTGGGGGTTTTGTTTTCCAACAAATCTTTATATCGAGTCCAAACCTTATACAATGCTTTCCTAACAATATGGTTCTTGAAACCTTGATGAATTTTTACCTTGTCATACCATATATATGCATGCCAGCCAAATCTGTTGTTAAACCCTTCCAAATCCAAAATGTCTGTGTTTTCAAGAAGCAGCCAGCTTTTCAGCCAGCAAAACGCCGCTGATTCATAGTACAACTTTAAGTCCGGCAGGGCAAACCCCCCTCTTTCTTTTGCATCAGTTAATATCTTAAATTTTATTCTGGGCTTTTTGCCCTGCCAGACAAATCTAGATATGTCTTTTTGCCACCTCTTGAAACAATCCATTTTGTCTAAAATCTGCAATGTTTGAAACAAAAACAACATTCTAGGCAAGACATTCATCTTAATAACAGCAATACGGCCTAACAAGGAAAGTCTCAAATTTGACCATACTTCTAGATCTTTCTTAATTTCTGACCAGCATTTCTCATAGTTATCTTTAAATAAATTCACATTCTTAGATGTCAAATTAATCCCCAGGTATTTCACCTTCTTTGCTACCATTAAACCCGTTTCACTCTGAAACTTTTCCCTTTCAACAGCTGTTAAATTTTTGTCCA
Organism: Podarcis raffonei; assembly: GCF_027172205.1. Lineage (NCBI taxonomy): Eukaryota > Metazoa > Chordata > Lepidosauria > Squamata > Lacertidae > Podarcis > Podarcis raffonei. The sequence continues at coordinate 55,674,281 of NC_070612.1, read as the reverse complement.
GTACTTTCGTTTTCTGTTTGTTCAACTTAAAACCTGCTACTTGACCAAATGCTTGTATTAGTTCTAAAACTCTTTTCGTACTAGTGTCTGGCTCTTGTAAGGTTAAAACTAAATCATCTGCAAATGCTCTCAGTTTATACTGTTTAGCTCCGACCTGAATCCCTTTAACCAGCTGGTCCTCTCTAATCATGTTTAATAAGACCTCCAGGACAGATATAAAAAGTAGTGGGGATATTGGGCATCCCTGTCGTGTCCCTTTTTCAATAGCAAATTCTTCTGTAACCACATTATTTACAATCAATTTTGCTTTTTGCTCAGAATAAATTGCACTTATACCATTTTCAAAACCTTGGCCTACCCCCATCCCTTGGAGATTCTTTTTCATAAAACTCCAAGAAATATTGTCAAAGGCTTTCTCCGCATCCACAAATATTAATACTGCCTTAGTATTAATATTAACTTCCAGTAACTCCATAATGTCTATTATATTTCTCACATTGTCTGACAAATGTCTTCCTGGAAGAAAGCCCGCTTGGTCTTTATGAATCTCCCCCACCAAAACTCTTTTCAGTCTTTTTGCCAAAATGTCTGCAAAAATTTTGTAATCCACATTGAGTAATGATATAGGGCGGTAGTTCTTGACCTGGTTCTTCTCGGTCTCTGTCTTTGGTATAAGTGTAATATAAGCTTCTTTCCACGATTCAGGTGCCTTCTTCCCCTCCAAAATTTCGTTACAGACCTCCTTCAGCGGTTGCATAAGCCATTCTTTCAAAGCTTTGTAGTATCTGGAGGTCAGTCCATCCGGTCCTGGAGATTTTCCCAATTGCATATTTTGAATGGCTCCCTCAATTTCTTGATCAGTTATCTTCTGATTCAAAATCACTCTACTTTGTTCCGAGATTTTTTGTAATCCATATTTTTAAAGAAATTCTTCAATTTCTTTTTCGTTCACCAGCCCTTGTGCATAGAGTCTCCTGAAATAGCTCTGAAAACAGTTTCTAATCTCATTTGGTTTATAAATGTTCTTTCCCTCAACTTCTAAGTTGGTAACCGTATTCTGTTTTTGTCTCTTCTTCAATTGCCATGCCAAAAGTTTCCCACATTTATCTGCCGATTCAAATGTCTTTTGTCTCATTTGTTTTATTTTCCATTCTATCTCTTGATTCATCAATTCCATATATTGTCTCTGATGAAACTTAATTTCTCTCAAAATTTCATGAGACTTTGGTTTAGATCTCAGTCTTTTTTCTCCTTCTTTTATCTTTTCCATGATCTTATCCTTTCTCTCATTCTGTCTCTTCCTTTTTATGGCATTCTGTTGTATTAAAAATCCTCTCATGACAGCTTTACTTGCGTCCCAAACTATTCTTTTTTCCACTTCTGTTCTCAGATTTATCTCAAAGTAGTCCTTAACCGCCTTCTGGGCCTTTTTATATACCTCTTCATCTCTAAATAGGGAGTCATTCATCCTCCATCTGAAGGAACCAGCTGTTGTTGGGTTCATTTCCATCTTTACAGCGTTATGGTCGGAGCAAGTCTTTGGGCAGATTTCCACTTTCCTGATCTTTGATGCCATCCCACTAGTTATCCATATTTGGTCAATTCTCGTCCATGTCATTTTTGCTTCAGAGAAAAAGGTTCCCTCTCTCTCGAGAGGGTTCCTTGTTCTCCAAATGTCAATCAGGTTCATATTATCAGTCATTTCAAAAAATGTCTTAGGTAATCTCCCATCCTTGGAGATCACCTGTTTTTGTGCTTTGTCCATATTTGTGGAGACCACTCCATTCATGTCTCCCATTAAGATTACATTACAGTCCAAAAAGTCTATTAGTGTCTCATGCAGTTTCTTAAAGAATTCCGACTTCCCTTCGTTTGGTGCATAGACTCCTATTATCAATAATTTTTCTCCTTGTACTTGGATTTCAATTGCCAAATACCTTCCTTGTTCATCTTTAAATATTAATTTAGGGGCCAACTTCTCCTTTGCATAAATCACCACTCCTCTTTTCTTCACTTTATCCGATGAAATAAATTCTTGTCCTAATCTTTTATTAATAAGTAATTTTCGGTGTACTCTAGTCACATGGGTTTCCTGTAAACAAATCAAGTCCAATTGTTCTTTTTTTAAGATATGAAAGACTTCTCGTCTCTTTCTAGGAAGATTCAAACCATTACAATTCCAACTTAAAAATTTCAGAGACATCTTGTTATTTATTTGGTTACCCCTCCAACAGCACCAAGGAGATCCTCTTCTGTTGGTTTTCTAGCTCCAAAAGATAGATTTGAAATATCTGGTAGATTTTCTAGATCCGTAGGTTCCGCCGTTTCCTTGAAAAGATCCTCCTCATTCCTTGTCAGGAACTGTTCTTTGTCTTGCACTGTTTTTATCTTGATTTTCTTTCCTTTGTAGTTAAAAGACAGGCCTTGTGGGAACTCCCATCTGAATAGTATGTTGTTCTTTCTCAGTAGAGTGACCAAATCCTTGTAGTGGGTCCTCGCTTCCAAGATATTTTTAGGAATATCTTTAAAAATCTGCACACGCGAGTCTTCAATTTCAAGGGCTGTTTGAAAATGTAAATTCAATATCTTATCTCTCTCCTCCTGAGATCTCAAAGTTATAAGGCAGTCTCTTGGGCTCTTTCTGTTCTGTTTCCTTCCCAGTCTGAAAGCAGTTGTTATCTTAAATTCCTCCTCTTTCAAGCTGTCCTGCCAAAAATCCAGAAATTCTTTTGTCAAATAGTCTATCAAATTATCCTTTTCATTTTCTGGAATCGATCTCAGTCTCAAATTTTTATTTTTTCTCTGTAGTTCCAATAAAGACAGGGCAGCATCATGTTCTTCCAGCTTTTTACAGACTGGTACTATCTTTTCCTGTGTATTTCCTGCAGAAAGTTTTGCTTCCTCTGCCGAAACTTTTGCCTCCTCTGCAATCTTTCTAGTTATCTCATTCTCTTGAACTAATTTATTTATAGTCTCTGTATTCAAGTCCAATTTTGTTGATAATTGATTCAACTGTTTGGAATTTTCAGTGCTCTGCTTTGTTAGCACTTCTAGAGTTTCATTTATCTTGACTAATGCCTTTGTTATTGTTACTGTATCCATGGAGGGAGTTGAAGGAGCTGCAGGTGGTACAATTGAACCTCTTCTCTTTTGTTCAGCTTTACTTTTGGCCCTTGTTGTTCTCTCCTCTGTTGGGCCACTCATATCCCAAGGTCTTTCCCACGAGAATCACTTTCAGATGGAAAATTCCACAAGTCTGTTCCTTACAGTGAAAAGTAATGGCTATTTCCCTACAGCCTCTAGATGGAGCAGTTCAAAATTTCCAATACAAAGTAACAAAAGTTCCCTTCCTAGATAAACAAAGGTGGCAACCAAATGTCCAATATCTTCTAAATTGCCAAATTGTATCTTTCCAAAGTTCCAGACTTCTAACAAATCAGATCTTTAATTGTAATCCAGCAAAACACCTACTTTGTAGCAAGTCTCAAATGACAGTTCTCAGTCCCGGTAGCTCACTCCCAAGCAGTCCTCCCCAAGGGTTTAAAACGGCAGAACTTTCCCTTCTAAGCCTCTTTCATGCAGGCAAGACAGATCATAAATCTTCCCCCCCTGCCCCTGCCTGCTAAGGGGGGGAGCTGAGTCCAATGCCTGAGTCCGTCACTTTTAAAGCACTTTCTGTCAATTGCAGCTTCTTGTTTCGATGCTTTATTTACATGCAGTCCGGAGAAGGCAGACTTCCTTATTTTTTACCTTCTCCGCTTTCAGCCAATTTGTAGTTATTTCCTTTTAAATTTGTTGCTCAGTCTTACTCACGGTAGTCCAATTTGTAATCCAAATGTCAGGAAGAAGTCGGCGCTCTCCGTCAATGGCGACGCGGCTTCACTTCACGGGCTGGGTAGCGGCTCTCAGCACCGCGCTCCCCGCTGCCACTCCGGAGCCTTTAAAAAGGCTCCTTTGCAGTAAAGAGGGGCGCTTAAGGTGCCCACCGAGCCTCCTTGCTCTCAGGCTTCTGCGCCTGAGATTTTAGGGGTCCCCGCTTCGCCGTAGCGGTCAGACCCAAACTCGTGAAGAAGCCTCCCTGAGCAGAGCTCAGCGGGAGGCGGCCATTAGCGCTGGCGCCAACCGGAAGTCCCTGAAGCAAAGTTCTTAACCCGAGGTACTATTTCTGGGTTAGCAGAGTCTTTAACCTGAAGTGTATGTAACCTGAAGCGTGTGTAACCCGAGGTACCACTGTATATACATATACTTAAAGTCACTTGGAGACCTGTCAGTCAGATGGTATTGGGGGGCAGTAATCTGTAGCAGACAAGGAGAAGGGGATGGCAGAGGATGAGATGGTTGGACAGTGTTCTCGAAGCTACCAGCCTGAGTTTGACCAAACTGCGGGAGGCAGTGGAAGACAGGAGTGCCTGGCGTGCTCTGGTCCATGGGGTCACGAAGAGTCGGACACGACTAAACAAACAAACAAAACAATATGTAGCAGGGTGGATGGTCTTTCAGGTCCTCTTTACTACAACTATTTTGCACCATGCAGGAGCCAACATAATTAAATTGTTGTTGTTTTTGTTGTTGTTGTTGTTACGGTTATTATTATTAATAATATTACAGTTGTACCTTGGAAGTCAAACGGAATCTGTTCTGGAAGTCCGTTCAACTTCCAAAACGTTCAATAACCAAAGTGTGGCTCCTGCAGCCAATCGGAAGCTGCAGAAGCCCTGTTGTATGTTCGGCTTCCAAAAATAGTTTGCAAACTGGAAGTCACTTCCGGGTTTGTGGAATTCGGGAGCGAAAACATTCGAGAACTAAGCTGTTCGAAAACCAAGGTACGGCTGTATTATTATTATTATTATTATTATTATTATTATTATTATTATTAAGATTCATATACTGCCATTCATCAAAATATCTCAGGGTGGTTCACAATAAAAAAAATACACAAATAAGTAGTTGAAACAAAAACAGCAAAACCATAGCCCCCTCCCACATTTAAAAGGCTGTAGGATATTAATCAGCCAAAGGCCTTGTTGAAGAGGAATGTTTTCACCCGGCACCCAAAGATATATAATGAAGGTGCCAGATAAACTCCCTGGGGAGACAATTCCACAAACAGGAAGCCACTGCAGAAAAGGCGTGTTGTCATGTTGCTACCCTCTGGACCTCACATCAACTTCAGATGATGAAGTTACATAAAGTTACAAATGTCAGATTTGGGGGTGTTCCCATCATGCTCCGAAATGGCTTTTCGTCTCCTTCCCTCCTCCTGTAGCTGTGCTAAAAATATAGCGTGAAGCACTGAAAGCTTGTTCACTGCCTTGTGATCTCTTAGCTCAGGGGTCAGCAAACCTTTTCAGCAGGGGGCCGGTCCACTGTATCTCAGACCTTGTTGGGGGCCAGACTATATTTTGATTTTTTTAAAAAATGAACGAATTCCTATGCCCCACAAATAACCCAGAGATCCATTTTAAAGAAAAGCACACATTCTACTCATGTAAAAACACCAGGCAGGCCCCACAAATAACCCAGAGATGCATTTTAAATAAAAGCACACATTCTACTCAAGTAAAAACAGGCTGATTCCCGGACCGTCCGCAGGCCGGATTTAGAAGGCAATTGGGCCGGATCTGGTCCCCGGGCCTTAGTTTGCCTACCCACATCTTAGCTGATCCTCCCAAAAGCTGTTGTGCTGCTGTTGCTTTCTGATCCGGCCCCTTTGGACTAAACGGTTCTGCAACCATGATAACCTGCAGGTTTCCCATCTAAAGGCAGCGTTAGTCAATCTGTTCTCTGCTCTGCCGACAGCTGTCATTGTTTTCGCAGTCTTTGAGGACGGCTGGGTGACCCATCAGCCGGTGTCCTTTTAGCTGCCAGCTCATCAAAGTGAATTTGAATGTTTGGACTCCTGTCTAAATATTAGTATTGCAAGAGGCAAGGAAGTCTGGGGGTGGGTGGGCGGGAAACAGTTTGCAAGCCATCCTAATTCTTAAACTAAAATTAAAGGGGGATAAAAGGAAATAATCGACTGAATTCCCAGGGAAGGCAGCGATCAAATTAGAGGGAGCAATAAAAGAACCATTTTCTTTTTCTCTGCCACCTGCTCCCAGACCCATCTCCCCCTTTCCTCTCTCTGTTTTAGTTAACTTAAAGGCATTGCCGTCATTTCCCAACTGCTGTGCATTTTGTTTAAAATGAGATATTTGAATACCCACCATGCTGCTCCCTCTGAATGAGCCGCTGAACCTGTACTGCTTCCACAGCTACCACTTAACAGAGTAAATGTTTGGAGTTGCAGTCAAGGTCTTTCAACTTGGGAGGAAGAAACTTGAACAACATAAACCACTCATTCTACTTAGTCCCCAAAGCTGCTATCCTAAGCATTTGGCCTGTGGAAGAGAAGGGCTCACAGCCACCTGGTATATACTGCACTGTCAGAAGTATTTTCTACCTCAATGAGAGAGAGATAAGACTATCAGGAGGATATGAGGATCTCAGGCAGACATTTTTCACAGTCCTGTACATACACAGTCCTGCATATGCAAAGTATCTCCTCTAGGACTGAAATTTACTCGGAGTCGAGAGTGGATTTCATGCTCTTTTTTCAGCTCATAGTGGTGAGGAGGAATGGAAGTTCCCTCAGAATGTCTGCTTTAAATCCATTATTTCCACAATGGGCCCCACATGATTGGCTAATTCCGGGATTCACCTGTAGGCCAATCAGGTTGCGGATTCACTTCCACCTGGAGCTGGATTGGGTGGCTCCTGTGGACCAATCAGACTGCTGTATTCTGAATCCTATTGTTCTAGGACCAATCAGACTGCTGCATTCTGATTCCTATTGTTCTAGGACTAATCAGACTGTTGCATTTTGGATCCTATTCAACTCAGTACATAACAAGGACCAAACTAGATGGATTGCTGGCAAGCCGATCTCTTTTTAAACAGGGACTATAGGTTCATCTTTAAAAGCAGAAAAGAGACTTTATAGGCAGGAGATACTTAACAAGTCATGGTCTTCCAGGAGTTGTGTTCAACTCTGTGAGCAGAAGGCAGTTTGTACAACTGATCTTTCCAGTGCTTTTTTTCTGAGGGGATTCAGGGGTACGCACACCCCTAAACAATTTGTGAATCTAACGGGAGAAGAAACAAAAAAAATATATACATTTTTTTTTAGTTTCTTCTCTAGCACAGTGAATCGCCAGTTCCTTTGCTACCCCCCAATGGCGGCCTCATTTCCTGTCACGGTGTTTCCTGAGTCTCAGACGGAAGTGAGCGTTTAATGTGTGAAGTAGGAGTTGGACTCTAGCACGGTGATTGGTCAGTTTCGTTGTTACCACCTCCAATGGCAGCTTCCTTTCCTTTCCTGGTGTTTCCTGAGTCTCAGACAGAAGTGAGCGTTTAATATGTGAAGCAGTGTGGAATATGGATGTGTAGTGTTTTATGAGGTAATGCATGTTCTTTGTACTTTTGTCCATTTACTGTATTTATTTCCCCCAATTTGATCTATAAAATGGTGATTTTCTTGAGTCAAAGTGAGAGTACCCCTAAACATCTTTTTTTTAAGGAAAAAAAGCTTGGGTTCTTTCCCTTACCTTGCCTTCTTTTACTCCTCCTTCCTTCCTTTCATGCATATTGCCATTGTACAGATTCTGAAAAAGTCTGCTTTGATGTCTTCCAGGAAACTGACAACTGCCGTAAAAGTGCTGTGTTCTGTCCACCTGCCATTAAGTTACCAATTCATAATTTTATTGCCCTATTAGCATTGTTATGACAATAATTGTATGAGACACGGATCCTAATTGGAGGTCAAATTAGACACTGGCCTGAAATCATTTTCATTACTTCCACTGCAAGGAAGAATTCCAAGCATTATGAAGCACCATTTATTTCTGGACTGAGCTGAAGTGCCATTTGTGTTCCTAATGCAAAGTCAGAAGTACAACTGTGCATAAATTACTCTGCTGTAACTTGGACTATTAAATCAGCATGAAATAATGGCTTCCTGTGCTGTTCCTTCCCAGAACTGGTTCACCTGCTGCAGAGAAGCAAGGAAGCAGGCTACAAGCACCCTTCACTTGGACTTCTTATTTTCCTGCTTCGATGTAAAATATATCTCAGGTCCAAGAGCAATCCTTCTTGACAAAGGGTAAAGCTTTATCTGCAGATTGCTGGGCGATCATTTTTATTGCACTTCTTACAATTTTCCTGTGACTGAAAAACTTAATCTTCTCATACATATTTATCATTTGAAAGAGCAACTGATGAAAATTGCCTCTCACCTTGATTAAACAGACCTTTCTGGATCTAAATTTGTGTTAATAAATATTAATTTGCATTTCAACAGGAAATCAAATTTCACCTCGTGTTTAATTATGCATCTTTACTCTGTTTAATTGTTATTTTGTAGACATTATTTTATTTTTTTTGCTTTGTTTTTGTTACTGCACAGACAACGTAGCCTTCAAGCAGATAACAGGAGTTCTATTCTGGCACCTTGCTGCTTCTTCATTTAGTAAACAACTCCGTCCCAGTAGTAACTGTTTAATTGGTATCATTTGTGGACTGTAAATGTCTGCAAGCAAGTTCAAGTAGAAATTGAATTTCTGATTTGCAGCTTTGGACTTCAGAACCTTTTGAGCCCTTTGACACTATTTCATTTATTTCTTTACATCTAAGCACCCATCCTATACACACTTACCTATATGTCTTGTACTTTAGAATGAGTGAAGACATCCCTTTGCTTAACTCTCTCATCTCCTGCCAAGCATGTGGGTGGTAGGCCTGCTGGTGATATTGCCACCGATGGAGCCCAGTGGAAATGGAAAATTCTGAGGGTGGGGACAGGATGAAACTTAGCTGGATCTCATTCCAGTCTCACAGACATCTCACAGACATCACTTGCTAACACTGGGCCAGGTCCAGGCCTGATCCCCAGGCCTCAATCCTGCCACCCCTTTCACTGTGGCCACTGTGGGGCGCTACAACCTCATTGAACTCAAAGAAGCTTGCTTATGATTAAACACACACAGGATTGCAGCAAACGATCTTGCGTCAGTCCTAATGTTCCTGTTCTAACAGCTCAACAAATGGCTGAGGGGGTTGGCACAGTTTTAAGACATAGCAGAAGTAACATAGGTACAGGGTTTCCGCTGTGGCACGTTCACTCGAGCAAAAGAAGGATGAGTTGTCTCCTGCTGTGGTTCCACTGCTGGCAATAGAAACTTGAGGAATCTTCATAGAATCATAGAATCATAGAGTTGGAAGAGACCACAAGGGCCATCGAGTCCAACCCCCTGCCAAGCAGGAAACACCATCGGAGCACTCCTGACATATGGTTGTCAAGCCTCTGCTTAAAGACCTCCAAAGAAGGAGACTCCACCACACTCCTTGGCAGCAAATTCCACTGTCGAACAGCTCTTACTGTCAGCAAGTTCTTCCTAATGTTTAGGTGGAATCTTCTTTCTTGTAGTTTGGATCCATTGCTCTGTGTCCGCTTCTCTGGAGCAGCAGAAAACAAACTTTCTCCCTCCTCTATGTGACATCCTTTTATATATTTGAACATGGCTATCATATCACCCCTTAACCTCCTCTTCTCCAGGCTAAACATGCCCAGCTCCCTTAGCCGTTCCTCATAAGGCATCGTTTCCAGGCCTTTGACCATTTTGGTTGCCCTCCTCTGGACACGTTCCAGTTTGTCAGTGTCCTTCTTGAACTGTGGTGCCCAGAACTGGACACAGTACTCCAGGTGAGGTCTGACCAGAGCAGAATATAGTGGCACTATTACTTCCCTTGATCTAGATGCTATACTCCTATTGATGCAGCCCAGAATTGCATTGGCTTTTTAAGCTGCCGCATCACACTGTTGGCTCATGTCAAGTTTGTGGTCAACCAAGACTCCTAGATCCTTTTCACATGTAGTGCTCTCAAGCCAGGTGTCACCCATCTTGTATTTGTGCCTCTCATTTTTTTGCCCAAGTGCAATACTTTACATTTCTCCCTGTTAAAATTCATCTTGTTTGTTTTGGCCCAGTTCTCTAATCTGTCAAGGTCGTTTTGAAGTGTGATCCTGTCCTCTGGGGTGTTAGCCACCCCTCCCAGTTTGGTGTCATCTGCAAATTTGATCAGGATGCCCTTGAGTCCATCATCCAAGTCGTTGATAAAGATGTTGAATAAGACCGGGCCCAAGACAGAACCCTGTGGCACCCCACTAGTCACTCTTCTCCAGGATCTTGGGTGCAGATGTGAAGCATCTAGGTGTTGCTCAGTTGGAGCAACTGGAGACTTTGGTTGGAGACTTTGTAATGGAACTGTTTCCCTTTCACAGGACATTTTCCCTGTTATCAAATGAGATTTTTGCTCTCTCCATCTAGTTGGCCACTGCAATTAGTTTTCTGTGGAGGCAGCTCCAAGATAATGTCCATGACTAGATGCAGACTGCCTTATTGTGGCCTTCCTTGGTTGCATGTTGGAGAATTACAAGTGGCAGAGGGTGCTGTTGTACTCAGTTCATGCTTGTAGGCATCAGGTAGGCCACTGTGAGAGCAGAACACTAGACTAAATGGCCCTTGGGTCAGATCCAGCAGGGCTCTTTTATGTTCTTATGGGCATGGAACAATAGTACCTACTTTTTCTGATTTCATAGAAGCTGCATAACTTTGTCCTGAGGAATTATTATTAGTTGTTGTTGTTTAGTTGTTTAGTTGTGTCCGACTCTATATAAAGCCATGGACGCCAGGCACTTCTGTCTTCCACTGCCTCCAACAGTTTGGTCAAACTTATGCTGGTAGCTTCGAGAACACTGTCCAACCATCTTGTCCTTTGTCGTCCCCTTCTCCTTGTGCCCTCAATCTTTCCCAACATCAGGGTATTATTATTATTATTATTATTATTATTATTATTATTACGATTATTATTATTATTTGCAGTATGGTTGTCTGCATTTGCAACTATGATTTACTTATTTCTTTTGTTTGTTTGTTTCCATTCTCCACACAGAAAGGTTAGAGAATCCTGTTTTATTAGAGAATCCTATTTTGTGTCTTGCTACAATGCTCTCATACAGCTGAGCTTCGCTGCAGCTGTGCCTAAATTCTGCATTTGTTGCTGATGAAATGGGTTTGCAACATGTTTATGCTTTTGTTTTGATGACCTTCTAACATAAATCTTTTAAACACATTGTCTGCTACATCGCAACATCTGACATATTCACATCTTTGTATGATGCTCATGCAATCAAGTAAACACCCTGAACCTTCTGGAATAATTTTAGCAGGTTGCACTAGTTTCTCAAGCTCAACGACTAAAGGTAGATTTCATTGTTTCTCGGAGTGAACCGACACACATTGTTAATGGCCAAGGAATTGGTCCAAGTGGATGATTCAGACATCTGTCATTGACAAATTATGACTCTGTGTAGTCAAAACCATCTGTCCCAAAAGAGCTCTGTCAGCTTTCACATAAGTTCCCTTCCCTTAGCTACAACTTGTACAGTACTATTGAGGGTTGATAATGCTTTTAGTTGTAACTCTGTTTATGTACCAGTTTTTTTCCTACCTGAAAGTTGCGGTAAGCTTCTTCTTTGCTATTGGTGCCATTTAAAAGGTCACTCACAACATCTGGTGGAGCAAGCCAACCAGCAGACAAACTACTCAGTTTTTGCTTCTTGGAACAGAATGGATTTTGCCAAACGATTTGGAACATGTCTATCATACACATCATGTTCAGTTGTGGACCTTATGAGGCCTGGATGGACAAACCAGTTATCTATAACATCCATCATATTCTGAAAGTGATGAATGTATGCACTTCTGCAGCCTGCTCTAATGTAATACCTGGCAACTGCTCCTTTACAAGCACTGAAGTGTTTTATACCACCTGTGTCTGTTTGTAATTAACTTTTTCTTCAATAGCGTGGTCCATTGCTATGCTTCCAAAGTTATTCTGTTGTTCAACCTTGGCAGAGAAACTACCATTTCAGTTTACTGGCAGTACTAATATATTTTAAGGTGACTTGATGATAATAATAAGTTCAGCATGTTTTTCAACTGGTGTGGAAGGTGGTGAGAGTAGTTGGTTCTGTCATGTGCAAAACAACTGTAATGTCTTGTGTCTTCAAGGTGAGGTTTTCCACTGGAGTTTGCTCACAGGAATTCCAAAGCTGCAGGGCTCTGTCCTTCTCCTGTAAATTCTGCTCATTTCAATATGTTTCTCAGTTCATACACAGATGCCATATGTATAACTTCACAGATACGTAAAAAAAGAATTATTCTATTGTAGACCATCATCACTTCCTTTGTGTGGAAGTGGCAAACATGTTGGGTGAGGGACCCACTTAAGATTTGCATTGCCTCATGCACCACTGCTAGGTTGCATCTGGCAAGTTATTTTGTCACCATGAGCTCACATTTGAGTTTTCAAACAATTGAGGTGCTTCCCCCCCTTTTTTAAAATGAAAGATGCTCATTCCTGATGGCTGTCATCACCAATAATTTCACTGGATTCATAAGCTACCCCAACAAAGTATCTTATGGTTTTTTAGATGATTATTTCCTGCTTTGGTTATTTATTATTCACCTTTTCCATTCTACTATGGTTAAATCTTCTTCACTACTTTTCTATTTCTGTTGCTGTGCCTTATTTCACTAGTTTGCCTTTTAATTTTTATTCTTTAATGCATTTGGTGTGAGCTACTTTGAATCATAAGGGACACAGGTGGCACTGTGGGTTAAACCACAGAGCCTAGGACTTGCTGATCAGAAGGTCGGCGGTTCAAATCCCTGCAACGGGGTGAGCTCCCATTGCTCGGTCCCTGCTCCTGCCAACCTAGCAGTTCAAAAGCACATCAAAGTGCAAGTAGATAAATAGGTACCGCTCCGGCGGGAAGGTAAATGGCATTTCCGTGTGCTGCTCTGGTTTGCCAGAAGCTGCTTAGTCATGCTGGCCACATGACCTGGAAGCTGTACACCAGCTCCCTTGGCCAATAAAGTGAGATGAGCGCCGCAACCCCAGAGTCGGCCACCACTGGACCTAATGGTCAAGGGTCCCTTTACTTTACCTTTACTTTGAATTATATAAAATAAATGAGGATATCTCTCTTCAAAATAAATATTGAGGGGTGAGAGTACACAAACACACGTAGAATCATAGACTCATAGAGTTGGAAGAGACCACAAGGGCCATCGAGTCCAACCCCCTGCCAAGCAGGAAACACCATCAGAGCACCCCTGACATATGGCTGTCAATGTCAGTGTTTGTAAAAAGCAAAAAAGGAGGAAAAGGTTCTGACCTTCCTTTGTCTCCTCAGTCTGGTCCTCGGACCCTTGTCGGCACAAAAAGAGTCCACGAGAATATCCTTGCAGAGTTTTATTCTTAAAAGTCTTTGTGCAAAACACGACTGAACAACTATACACACCAGCACCAATCAACCAACCAACCCAAACACCAGCCTCAGCAACAAACTAACATTTCTCACTTATATATACAACTTGGTGCAGACCGCTGAGTCATGCTGACCCAGCTTTATTCGCATTAAAGAAACAGCGGCCATTTTAGCCGTGACAGTCAAGCCTCTGCTTAAAGACCTCCAAAGAAGGAGACTTCACCACACTCCTTGGCAGCAAATTCCACTGTCGAACAGCTCTTACTGTCAGGAAGTTCTTCCTAATGTTTAGGTGGAATCTTCTTTCTTGTAGTTTGGATCCATTGCTCCGTGTCCACTTCTCTGGAGCAGCAGAAAACAACCTTTCTCCCTCCTCTATGTGACATCCTTTTATATATTTGAACGTACTGAAGACATAAGTGAGGTTCAAACATTTTTTATTTCTTTAATGTCATGAAAAGTTTAGTTCAGGGGAAGTAAAGCTTCCCATAGACCTCCACATCCATCAGATATATTCTATAAGTAGGTGATGCAATAAATGAATCACATTTCAAGATAATGGATAGTTACTCTGTGTTGCACCTAATGATTTCATTTGTTAAGTAAGAATTTCATTGAGTAAAAGGAGAGAAAAGGTCTGTAGTTTATTCTAAATGCGAGAAATCAATGTACCCCCTTTAGCCAATCAATTCTAATTTGTATCATTGAACACTCAGCATGCTTTTCTTGTTTACAAGCTGCTCATTATGTGAAGCTTTCTTGTCAAATGGGTGGAGCTGGAGCAACAAATTCATGGTGTATTGAAAGTCTGAGATAGACTTCTCAACTTTAAAAAACCAAGTCACTTTAAATTCTGGCACTTGTCCTATAAATGAATGAACTACCAAAATTCGTTTCTTTAGTGAAGTATCTCTCTGTTTCAACTGGTAACATTTTGCAATCAACAATGATTGGCTGAGTTGGTTCAATGACTCAGAGCAGTCAGTTGCTCAGGGAATAATACAGCTGTCAGTTACTCACTCACTCAGGTTCTGAGAGGGAAGGGAAAGTTGTTAGTTTGGCTGGGATTAAAACCTTTCAAAAAAGCATACCAAAAGCTGGGAAGAACTTCAATGGTTGTAAATTTACTACCGGGCCTATCAGCATATAAAGCCCTTAATAATTTGGGACCAGGTTACCTATGAGATGCTATGGAACAGGAAGTGGTGATGAGGCGCTACTCTCAGGTAGGGTGGAGAACACTATCTTTTCACCAAGGTATGTAGTTGCACTGAGATCCTGCTTGCAGGTTTCCCCACAGGTTGGCCACTGTTGAGAACAGGATCCTGAGCTAGATAGGCCATTATGTTCTTATCTTATGAGGATTTTCATCACAGAAATGGGGTACAGCATCAATTCCTGTGAGTACTTTAGGTTTGCAAGTGAAGCAAGCCATGCCCAGTCACAAATCTCAGTTAAGTAGAGTATACAGGACCTTGGACAGCTCCAAAAGGCCCCGCTAAAGCACTAAGGCTCCATGATCACTGCAGATGGTCACAGCAGCCACAAAATTAAAAGACGCCTGCTTCTTGGGAGAAAAGCAATGACAAACCTAGACAGCATCTTAAAAAGCAGAGACATCACCTTACCAACAAAGGTCCATATAGTTAAAGCTATGGTTTTCCCAGTAGTGATGTATGGAAGTGAGAGCTGGACCATAAAGAAGGCTGATCGCTGAAGAATTGATGCTTTTGAATTATGGTGTTGGAGGAGACTCTTGAGAGTCCCATGGACTGCAAGAAGATCAAACCTATCCATTCTTAAGGAAATCAACCCTGAGTGCTCACTGGAAGGACAGATCCTGAAGCTGAGGCTCCAATACTTTGGCCACCTCATGAGAAGAGAAGACTCCCTGGAAAAGACCCCGATGTTGGGAAAGATGGAGGGCACAAGGAGAAGGGGACGACAGAGGACAGTGTTCTTGAAGCTACCAGCATGAGTTTGACCAAACTGCGGGAGGCAGTGGAAGACAGGAGTGCGTGGAGTGCTCTGGTCCATGGGGTCACGAAGAGTCGGACACGACTAAACAACTAAACAACAACAAAAGCACTAAGGCACTGGGTGGTATTCAAAATTTAAAGGTAGGTCCAGTTGCGGACGACTCTGGGGTTGCAGCACTCATCTTGCTCTGTAGGCCGAGGGAGCCAGTGTTTGTCTGCAGACAGCTTCCGGGTCATGTGGCCAGCATGACTAAGCTGCTTCTGGTGAACCAGAGCAGCACACGGAAACTTACTCAGAGAAACTAATGGGCGTAACTTAAAATTTCAGTGGGCCTACTCTGGGTAAAATTTAGTTGAACAGCCCCCATTATGTCTGTAAGTAAAACCTTATGTGGGTTGGCCAGGCCTAAAGTGTGGTAGGCGCCATCTCCCTGGAGAAGCTGGCTAGCTTGTTAAGGAGCTCTTGGCTTCTTTCTTTGCAGCCTTTGGATTCGTCATGAGTTGGAAAATAGAGGACTTATTCTCTGAGTCAGATGATGCTAGCTGGGCTCTGCTATCTAGCTTGGATGGCTCTCAATAAAGTAAATGAAATAGTCCTCCTGAGGAAGTAGCCTGAATTCGGTCCTCATCGGAGTACGCTGCCATACACTGCAAGGTTCCTGGAAATGTTAAAGGCTACTTTCACTCACTTTAGCTCTGATCTGGATCCCTATTCCCCCCACGACTGCTATTTGCAAAATTTCTAACTGGCCAGACAACTACTGTATTTGTAGATCTCCACTGTCTGTCTTGACCTTTAGATTTTGGAATACAACCACCTTCCATCTGTCAGTATGTTTAATTTCAAACTCATTTAGAGAAAGACAGAGACACACACACACACACACACACACAGAGAGAATCAAGCCTTCCACAGTGCTTTTTGTCCTTTAAATTATCCACCATGCTCAGGTTTTTGCCTCTTATTGTTGGCACTTGACTCAGCTTTCGTTATAGATGCCATTCTAGAAATGGCCTTGAGAATAAAATCTTAAGAGAAGAGCAATGTAATTTGATGCTGCCCAGGGAGAAGAGACAACACATCCATAAATTTGATATAAAAATCATTCTCTCAAAAAACAAATTTCTACTTAAAGCTTTCCACACAGCTGCTAGCTTCTTACTTACAATTATGTGTGTATATTACGCATAATATGTTTGAGTTGTTGACAGGGCTTTTTAAACAGTTTGCTTTTTTCTTTTGCTTTTTTCTTTTTGAAAACAGCAGCTAACCCCAGACAAAGAAAACAATATGTTAAAAGCATATATTTTGTTCATTCGACTTTGGTGAGATTTGCAAGCTGGCTTAATGGATTTTTGTGCTTATACAATAATTGTAAATCATAATCAGGATATTATGCAAGACTGTGCAAATAATGGTTCCATTTGAAGAATTATAGAATTATCCCATCTTGTCAGCATTAAGTGAAAATTAAATTCAGAATGCTACAGTGAATGGTCTCCCAGATGTGCAGGATTAATGTTGTCAATCAAATATCATCTGGGACTATTTATCATAGCAAAACTGTATCATTGAATGTAATTCTGATCTGTTCTTAATTCTTTCCATTCTTTTGATTTTCTGCCTTAGTTAATTACCAGCCATGAAAAGGAAGTCAGGAAAACAAAACTGATGACCAGACGTACAATGCCAGACAGAAAGAGAGAAAAGTGCATGTATTCAGATGTAGCAATTTTTCCAAATGGCAAAATATACACATAACATATTTACCAGCTACTTTTGAAGAAGACTTTGCATACAATTTAATAACAAGCATTTTGAATTATTATTATTTGAAGTACGAGGCTGAGTTCATAATGCCGTCTGGATTAAAATATTTCCTGTATCATCTTGCATTTGAAAGTGCCCTTAAGAAGCTTGATACTGTGCTGCGATGTATCAGAAGATGTATTTCACATTCATAAGATACTTTTCTATTTATTCATAAAAGAAATAAGAGTTTGTTGTCCCTTGTTGCAGCAGAATATCCCTCTGGAAATTATAAAAGGTATTTGTTGCTTTTCCTGCAATAAAAGTGCTGTAAGGAACATATAATAGAGGAATAAACCGTCAAAACTTAATACGAAGCTTTAAAAAAACACAGTTCAGTTGCTTGATCCACAGCTGCATAAAACAACCAATAAAATAAAATATAGGAAGGTCAGCAGTCTTTAGCAATTATCTTAAAGTTTTCAGCAAAAACTGCACACAGAAGAAACCCGTTTCTTCTACCAAGGGAGGAGTTTCCAGTGGGTGCTGCTATGGGTGCCAAACAGTCTCAATTTTAAGAACAGTATTTTGGAACCCTTTCCCCACTTGTGTGAACACTCAAAGCAGTGCACAAATGAAGGCTATACGATAAAGCTATCAGTTTCAGTTTCAGCTGTAGTTTGTCATTTTGAGGCACGCCACTTTCATAAGACTGGATTGCAGGTGGCGCTGTGGTCTAAACCACAGAGCCTAGGGCTTGCTGATCAGAAAGTCGCCGGTTTGAATCCCTGTGACGGGGTGAGCTCCCGTTGCTCAGTCCCTGCTCCTGCCAACCTTGCAGTTCTAAAGCACGTCAAAGTGCAAGTAGATAAATAGGTACCACTCTGGCGGGAAGGTAAACGGTGCTCTGGTTCACCAGAAGCTGGCCACATGACCCGGAAGCTGTACGCCAGCTCCCTCAGCCAGTAAAGCGAGATGAGCGCTGCAACCCCAGAGTCCTTTTACTTTCATAAGAATGTAAGAGAAGTCCTTCTGTATCAGGGCAAAGGCCCATCTATTCCAACATCCTATTGTCACAGTGGGCAACCAGATACCTCTAGGAAGCCCACAAGCCTGGGCAGAACTCTTCTTGCTGCCTCTGACTATGGGAGTGGGACATAGACGTCATGTATAGTAGTCATTGACAGCCTTATCCATGGGTAGGCAAACTAAGGCCCAGGGGCCAAATGTGGCCCAATTGCCTTCTCAATCTGGCCCATGGATGGTCTGGGAAACAGCATGTTTTTACATGAGTAGACGTGTGCTTTTATTTAAAATGCATCTCTGGGTTATTTGTGGGGCATAGGAATTCGTTCTTCTTCTTTTTCTTCAAAATATAGTCCGGACCCCCACAAGGTCTGAGGGACAGTGGACCGGCCCCCTGCTGGAAAAGTTTGCTGACCCCTGGCCTTATCCTTTCCAACGACCTTCATCTCTAACTCAACCTTCCTGCGAAATCATGGCAAAATTCATATGACAGATGCGTCTGGCACCTGCCAATCTAGACAGGCTTGCAAAACTTCCTTCTCAGCTCCAGTAAAGTGGCCAGATATGCTCGGAGCAAAAAGATACAACAAACAAAAGCAGGATGGGTGTGCTAATTGAAAAGAAAAACCCAACCAACAGTCCCCCAAGGTGCAGACACTTTGAACTGCCTGGTTCCAGCCAATGTCCTACCAATCGAATGAGGGCATGTTGGTCTAGCAGCATGGCTGCTGCCCAGGCGATGCCTGCAGCTCTACTACTGCAAATTGCCTCCTCTCAGCAGGGCTGCACAGCTCCCGTGTGGGCCCTTGGTGCCCAAGCAGACCAATTAATGGCAACTTGCAGCTAACAGTTTATTATTTGCAGCTTCCTTTGTACCTGCACCGCAAGAAATTCAGTACCTTTTGTGGAAAGTTGAAATATAATTTTGAACACAAAGGTAAAGACATCAGCCACTTGCGGACAGATTTGTTAATCTATTGTTGTTGTTGTTTTAGAAAGTTCAAATGAGAAAATTAAGATCCTCTGCCACACAGCCCTCTCCAAGTTTAGTAAATCATTGCAGACTCACGTATCAGTCTAATCATTTTCTCATTGGAAAATCACTGTTCATCAGCTGAACATATAACACAGTAATGATCCAATAAGACAACAATGTAGGCTTTTACCAAGAGGGTCTTTTCTTTTCTTCTTTTCTGTCTTCTGTTTTTCTTTTTGTTCATTATAATGAGGCATTGGAAAGCTCCTTCTCACTTCTTGTAATGATTTCCCTCGCAATCATAAGGCAAGTAATTAAAAAAATAACAAAGGCAGACATTTCCAGAAAGTTTCTGCATACCAAACGTAAATCTCCGACGCCAGCCTTCAAATCAAAACACAAGACTTTGGAAATTGGGCACCAAAAATAGAAGCTCCATGTTCATCTAAAAATTGATTTGGATAACTCACAAGCTTGGGAAGGTGTCATCTGACTGAGGCACACAGTCCCCTTTAGCTTATTGAATTTGGCATTGTTACTATTTACTACTCCTTATTAAGTTTTTTTTCCTTTGCAAACCATGCAAAAAATGGTGCAAAGCGTCAGCAAAAAATGCAGCCGACTATGCTTTAAAAGGTAGGTGCACAAATGGAACAGAGGGAAGCTTATGTAAGCAACCTTTACTTTGCCCTTCTTCCACTGGCCATGCTGCCTTGCCAATTGTCCCTCTCTGTGCTACAGCAAACATAAAACCAGTAGAGGCTGATGTATTGGTGGGGGGGGGGGAATGTCCCTCACAACACTGGTATCGGTGCCAGATTTACGTATAAGCTAAACAAGCTGTAGCTTAGGGCCCCACTCTCTTGGGGGCCCCAAAAAAAATTAAAGGGAAAAAACCCTGGATGTACATTTCCAAAATATAAGGTAAAAAACAAATAGAATAAAACCTACATACAGCAAAAGTGTTTTGTGTTGTGTAGGCGCCTATGATGTAAGTAATGGGCCCCGCCTGCTAGCCTGCTCCCTAAAATATCACTGGTTTGCTCATTTCTATATATAGGTGCCTACGTTCTGCATGTGGACGTGGGTGGCGTTGTGGGTTAAACCACAGAGCTTAGGGCTTGCCGATCAGAAGGTCGGCGGTTCGAATCCCTGCAATGAGGTGAGCTCCCATTGTTCGGTCCCTGCTCCTGCCAACCTAGCAGTTCGAAAGCACGTCAAAGTGCAAAGTGTTAAGCCATTAGTCTCCCATCAAATCACAGATGATGGAAACTGTAGTCCAAAACATCAGGGTGGCGGCACAAAGTTGGGGAGGGCTAGGTTAGTGCCTGCAACTAGTTGCATGGTTCTTTGTCCTACAGATTGTTCTCTGTCCGTTTTGCATTTTGTGTTACTCCGAACACATTTTAGGTCAAGAGGGACATGAAACATAACGTACATTTCCGAGCACAATTCAAAGTGTTGGTGCTGACCTTTAAAGCCCTAAACAGCCTTGGCTCAATATACCTGAAGGAGCATCTCCACCCCCATCGTTCTGCCTGGACACTGAGGTCCAGCGCCGAGGGCCTTCTGGTGGTTCCCTCCCTGTGAGGAGTGAGGTTACAGGGAACCAGGCAGAGGGCCTTCGAGGTAGTGGCACCTGTCCTGTGGAACGCCCTCCCATCAGATGTCAAGGAAATAAACGACTATCTGACTTTTAGAGGACATCTGAAGGCAGCCCTGTACATAGAAGTTTTTAACGTTTGATGTTTTATTGTGCTTTTAATTCTGTTGGGAGCTGCTCAGAGTGGTTGGGGAAACCCAGCCAAATGGGTGGGGTATTATTATTATTATTATTATTATTATTATTATTATTATTATTATTATTAACGTGGGTGGAAAGCAAGAGTTGGTTTGTGAAACTTAACACACTCCTTTTCAACTTGTACATGAAGCATATTGTTCTCCCCAAAAGTGTTTCCTGAATAAACATCCTCTCATCTTGGATGTCTACAAGCAACTTTTTTATATAAAATAAAGTTCAACATCTGCTTTAATAGCTTCTAATGAAATTAAAGCCTTCTTCTAATACCCCAAGGCTATACTTTGTTTCCAATTAATGTTTGAACTCTTGGAATTCTGTATAGTTTTTATGTTGTTCATGCAATGCAAATGTGCCCTAATGATTTTTAGCCATGTTCGAGTCTAGATAAATAGCGCTTAATTGTTATAACATCATTAACTTTACAAGGCGTCTATCATTTGTGACTCGCTGCAATATTTTTCTTAAGTCTGGCTTTTATACAAAGGGGAGAGGGAGAGTTAAGTACTTCAGCTGTAGCCCATACTCTAAGGTACACTTTACTTTCAACCTGTTGATTAGATTTTTAAAAGAGTTCATCTTGAGGCCTATTTGGACCACAATGAAGCAATCAGCTACCTTGCCATGTAAGCTTGAACTGCCATTTATTTTCACTACTACTATACTACACCATATTGAAAATCCAATTTTGATTATTGGAAGCTGGAGCATTGCTCTTTCTCTCAACATAATGACTTACTAGCAGTTCCTCTTCTTTCCTAAGCACCCTCTATGTTCACTTTTTCAGTCACCTCATGAGAAAAGAGGCTTTGAATGGCTTGACCAGCTTTTAGCATTGCTGTGACCTCTGAATTATTCATGGAAAGACTGTTGATAAAGTCAGAAATGTAAAGAGAGAACTAACTTTTTCCTTCACTTGTTTATTATTACACTAGCAAACATCTTTGGTATACTTGCACATTTCTGAAAACAGCGTTTCCCACCCTTACCCCAGTACTTTGGAATTATTTTTCCTCTGCCATACATGAAAAATGATCATTTCTTCACTCTCTGTGTCTTGTAAATAGATCACATTTTGCACAGGCTCTCCCTAATAATCTGTAAGAATGGACCCTGTAACCATTGGTGTTTTGACATGGTATTCTTATCTCTGGTTTTGTTATATTGTTCTACAGTTTTTATGTTTTGTGCTTGTTGCATACTGCTTAGAATGGGAAAGCCCTCTCTGGCAGACGGTGGTGCAAAATAGGAGGTCAGGCAAATATTTTTCCAGGTTTTCTAGCATGTCTCTGAACCTGGGTTTAAACTGATGTTTTTATTGCTTTCTTGTACTTGATACAGTGGTACCTCGGGTTAAGAACTTAATTCATTCTGGAGGTGTGTTCTTAACCTGAAAATATTCTTAACCTGAAGCATCACTTTAGCTAATGGGGCCTCCTGCTGCCATGGCGCCGCTGCTGCACAATTTCTGTTCTCATCCTGAAGCAAAGTTCTTAACCTTAGGTAATATTTCTGGGTTAGTGG
Source organism: Podarcis raffonei (assembly GCF_027172205.1). Classification (NCBI taxonomy): domain Eukaryota; kingdom Metazoa; phylum Chordata; class Lepidosauria; order Squamata; family Lacertidae; genus Podarcis; species Podarcis raffonei. The sequence continues at coordinate 55,651,853 of NC_070612.1, read as the reverse complement.
AGTCTGTAACCTGAAGAGTATGTAACCTGAGGTACCAATGTATTAAGATTGCATTTCATTGAACCTTTTTAGAAAATGATCTTATGAGCTGCCCCAGGAGTTCTGTGCAACAGAGAGCAGCAGACAATCATTTTAAATAACTACTTCGATTTGGAGGAAGATGCATAGCGCTGAATACTCCTGCATCTGCACAACCTACTAGAAATGTGCCTTGCAGCATTCAGCCTTATAAAACGTGATCATTGCATATGAACTGGAGAACGTAGCCCTTTTTCACTCACCTTTTGAAATAGAAGGTTCACCCCCAGCTTTGCATACTTAGGCTAGCCTTAGCCCCAATCTCAATGACTTGAGCCAAGGCCTCTACAGAGGAACTGCTATTCATGAGCAGTGGCTGATTCATAAGGGTTCTATTGCAGATGCTCATGTTCATCACATGGAAATTGTGGCAGGGCTTGGCCAGATATACAATGTCAGGGTTGCAACTGTGCTCCTCCATCAGATCAGTGTGTGAGTGCCCAACATGCCTGTAACAGGTGAATAGAGCTTGCGCTTATTGCCATGAGTGTTAGTGCAAGGCATTGATTCCATGCCTGCTGGTTAGAAGCCATACCTTTATGTGTCTGTGAGAATGTGTCCATGCATATGTAGGCTAAATCCCCAGTCAATCTAGGCTCTGCCCCATAGCACTTTCCAGGCGGCAGAATGTTTGAAATGAAATAATAGCGACATTATGGACAAATATATGATGTCGACTAGTATCAAGTACTGGTCTTGGGGGGAAGAAGGATATTAACAGCAACAGCAACAGCTGATGCGTGTCATAGGGTGATCTTTAACCCAGAATTGACCCTGAAGGAATAATAGCCCAGTACCTGGGCTTGCGGGTGGTGCTGTGATCTAAACCACTGAGCCTCTTGGGCTTGCCGATCGGAAGGTCAGTGGTTCGAATCCCTGCAATGGGGTGAGCTTCCATCACTCGGTCCCTGCTCCTGCCAACCTAGCATTTCAAAAGCACGTCCAAGTGCAAGTAGATAAATAGGTACCGCTCTGGCGGGAAGGTAAACGGTGTTTCCGTGCGCTGCTCTAGTTCGCCAGAAGCAGCTTAGTCATGCTGGCCACATGACCCGGAAGCTGTACGCCGTCTTCCTCGGCCAATAAAGCGAGATGAGCGCCGCAACCCCAGAGTCGTTTGCGACTGGACTTAACTGTCAGGGGTCCTTTACCTTTTTACCTGGGCTCACTGATTCAGGATACATACCCAGTGTCCATGCCAAAGCCTACTTGCATCTGTAATAAATAAAATTATAACCAACTCATATTCTGCACAAGTGTTCTTTATTTATTGTATTAAACTGCTGTGTGTGGGTTATGTCTCCATTATATGACAACTTTCACCATTATCACAGGAGAAAAGGAGCATCTGAGTCAGCTGTCAACTTCATGTTGAGCAGTCAAATAGAAAATATACTGTGACTCCTGTTTGATTGTTGTTGTTTTTTAAAAATAATATTTATTAAGGGTTTAAAGATTACAGAAAAAAAGAAGAATAAAAAAATGAAAAATTAAATACATAAAAAAGAAAAAAGAAAAAAAATACAGTAAAACAGAAAAAAAACAAGCATTTAAAAGCACATCCAATGTTTCCCTATCTTTATCTTTCATTTACTTGTTTCATCGACCTCCTCACACCTCCCTTTTTTTGTATTCTAGTTCAATTAGCTGTTTCAGCAAATCCTTTCCATCTTACTCATTTTTTGTTCCATAATTTATCTTAACCCAATCTAACCTTAAATTTTCCACTTTGACCCATTAACAATCTATTTTTACTTAATTCTTTATAACCTTTCTGCTAAAGCCATGTAGCTTCATTCCACCATCCTTCTAACATTCCTTAATTTTACAGTGTTTCTGTAAATAAACTTTAAATTTTTTCCAATCTTCTTCCACCGACTCTTCTCCCTGGTCTCGGATTCTGCCAGTCATTTCCGCCAGTTCCATATAGTCCATCAACTTCATCTGCCATTCTTCCCGGGTGGGTAAATCTTGTGTCTTCCAATGCTTTGCGATAAGTATTCTTGCTGCTGTTGTAGCATACATAAAGAAAGTTCTATCCTTCTTTGGCACCAATTGGCCAACCATGCCCAGGAGAAAGGCCTCTGGTTTCTTCAGGAAGGTATATTTAAATACCTTTTTCATCTCATTATAAATCATCTCCCAAAAAGTCTTAATCCTTGGGCATGTCCACCAAAGGTGGAAGAATGTACCTTCAGTCTCATTACATTTCCAGCATTTATTATTGGGCAAATGATAGATTTTTGCAAGCTTGACTGGTGTTATGTACCACCTGTAGATCATTTTCATTAGATTCTCTTTTAAGGCATTACATGCTGTAAACTTCATACCTGTGGTCCATAACTGTTCCCAGTCAGCCATCATAATGTTGTGTCCAACATCTTGTGCCCATTTAATCATAGCAGATTTCACTGTTTCATCCTGCGTATTCCATTTCAACAGCAAGTTATACATTCTTGACAAATTCTTAACTTTGGGATCTAACAATTCTGTTTCCAATTTTGATTTTTCCACCTGGAAGCCTAGTTTTTTGTCCAAATTATATGCCTCCATTATTTGATAATAATGGAGCCAGTCTCGCACTTTATTTTTTAATTCTTCAAAACTCTGCAGTTTTAATCTATCTCCCTCTTCTTCCAGAATTTCCCAATACTTCGGCCATTTGGCGTCCATATTGAGTTTTTTCTGAGCCTTTGCTTCCATTGGTGACAACCATCTTGCTTGATTGTTGGTTCATCCTGGTGCATGCCAAACTTCTGTTCTTATTTCCTACTTTAAGAATTAAGTAGGTCATAGATATACTCATTGTGGATTTCAAAGAAAGAAACCCAAACAGATGCTATGGTCTGTTTGTACAATGAGTACATCTATGACTTACTGGATTTAGTGCCTGCATCGAAAAATCAGAAGCGCAAAGTTTTAAGGATATGTGAAGACCAGGGAGGAAACTCTTATGTAAAAGACTTAAAGTGGATCAGTATAAAGAGTACAGATGAGGCCTGCAAAATTCTTAAAGTAGGAACAGAAGTTTGGCATGCACAACAATCAAGCAGAAGTCACAGAATATTTTCTATTCGACTGCTCAGCTTGAGTGATGAGAGTGTGCCACGAGTTCTTGGAGTCAACTTCATGTTGAGCAAAGAATGATGGCAACTCTTCACATTTAGGCTGAGAATATGCGGTTGATGTGTGAAACCTACAGATAAGGCTGAATATGTTTAATTTGCCTTGCTAGCTGCTGGTATGTGCTCATCCTTTTCTAAATATTGTAACAGGCAGCCTACAAGATGTCTGGGAACTTGCTTAAGAAAGCGCAGTTGTTCATACATATTTACCTGTGTAAGCATTCTCATTGATTTTGATGTGTGGCCTTTACTCTCCTAAGGGTAAAAATAACAATGCAAGAAGCACAATAAAATACCTCTAGTAAAATTAACTGAGAAGTCTTCCACACATGCCAACCTGGTCATTAAAATCCAGCCCAAACAATATGTATATTGTATGGGTAAGGGGAGAATTTCAGCACTGATGTAAGCAGATTTAAGAGATTAGTTTGAAGTTCATGGAACTTAATTTCCATGCAGCTGTCAGCATGCAAAATTTAGTCTTCCCCAAAGAGGAACTGATTTATGCAAAGTTGTGTTTGGAAGATTTATGAATGCCTAGTTCTTCTTGTTGGCTTGGTTCTTCTTTCAGAGTTAACATTAGCTTTTTGATGGACAGTTTTGAATTTATTTTTTGAAATGAAACGTTGTCAAGACAGATCTGCTTGTTTCATTTTTCAGTTCAATGTGCATTTTTACTGCAGAGGCATAAAGCTCTGAATATAGGATGTTAATGGGAAGTCTCGCTGCCCCTTGACGGCAATAATATGAATGGCAGAACCATAACTTAATACATAAGACTTTCATGCATTTTGCAATAGTTTGTTTAAAAGTGTTCTAAAGTATTTAAAATTCATTTCCTTTCAAACTGGATTTAAACAGGGCAATATCTGATTTCTCCCAGGTGAGTGCCACAAAATATTTATTTTATGTATTGTGCCGATAATCATAAACCATAGATATGCATGCAAGTACAGTATTCGATTTGATTTGTATTCAACCTTTGCAGGCTTGCTCTACCCTCTAGGCTAATGCCATATCATGATTTCAGAAGTTAGTCATGAAGAAAATAGAGGAAAAGGAGGGGGGGCGGAGAGAGAGGACAAAGTCATTCTGCAGAAGATTGTGCAAGCACCAGAGCCAAAGAGTTACATTATTTTAGGGTACAAATCCCTGAGATCTTGCATGGCACTACCATTATTATTATTTACCATTCCATTATTCAGCATGTGCCCCGAATCATGATGCATCATTCAGAATTAAGTGTCGGCAGAAAAGACAATTTGCTTTTGATAGGCCTGACTTAGTACAGGGTGGATAAATGTAGCAATTCTGCCTGGGTGGGAAAAGATTTTTTCCAGCACAAAAACTTTCCCCCCCTGAAAAGCAAGGTCATTCATAAATGTTGGCCATCCAAATTTTTGCACATTTTGGTAAGTCTTTAATAGTTTTTATTTTAGATAAAGCTGATGGTGACAAGATATAATATGCTCCGTTTTTATCACACCGAGGCTGACAGCAGGCCAGCTGGGTCCTTTGTGTGTGAAGACCCCCAAACCCCTTTCCAAAATAAATCACACAGGACACAGAATATTTGTCTAAGATTTTTGGCCTTAATTTTGGCCACAATTTCAATAAAGCATGTGAGTGGTTGCTTAGGCATTGGTTCGGACTACCTGAACCTGCACCTGCAGGAACAGGACTGACAACTGGAACCTCCAGAGGTCAGGAAGGGAAAAGATACTGGGGAAACACAGAGGTGGATTTCCGCCTCTTAGTTCACCCCATATGCTCCCAGGGACTCTGGCATGGCCCTAACTCCTGAGAGGGGATCGGACAGAGCAAATCAAGCCCCTGGATTCCTTCAACAGAATTCCCTAGCAGCAGCAACAAAAATGAGGGGCAGGCACAGCCAATCCACAATCCTCTCCACCAAAGAATGAACCAATGCCCAACCGCCAACCTTGCAAAGTTGTGACGATTTACTACACGGTAGGCAAAAACCAAATGGCACCAGCCAATCAGCCAAGTGGGAAAATTCCTACCAGGCCCCTGCTCCAAAAACAGATGACCCCTAGACAGGCATAGCAAGGACAAAAACACAACCTCAAATTATAGGGAGGGAGGGAGATCTGCTGCATGATGCGAAAGAGAAAGTACTTCGCCTCGTGCAGCCCCTTAAATGGCCCCTTAGTGGCCAATCAAACCCCAACCAACAGAAAATTTCCCCCAGCAACAAAAGGGCAACCAGTGAGGTGTGAAGGTCATTCAAATGGGCCAGCCCCAGCAACAAGAAGGCAGTTGGGTGATCTCACCGCAACACATAGCTCTCCATGATTTGGAGGACGTGATTTATGTGTGTTTGTAAATTGTCCTCTGTGCACATCATGAAAGTCTCATGCTCAACCAACTTGGGCAAACTCTGGCCAAGCTGCAATTGCATCCCATTTCATCAATCTTTCATGAGCCGCAAAATGGGAGGATTTAAGCAAATGAAGGGATTCCACTGCACATTCTCCCAGTGGCTGCCAATCTCCCTTGTGGTATATGGCATGCAAAGGGTTAAAAGGAACTGCAACCATTGCTCCTGCTATTCAGGGGGATTTATGTTGGGTGCGTTCCAGCCCTGTACCAGTTCTGTAAGCTGGTCTCAGAGCTAGGACTGCTCATCCCCTGTTAATAAGGCAACTGTTGTGTTCTTCTCATAGGAGTCTGCAGCAATGCATGGCTAACAGGAAGGTTTTGCAACTATGTGGGTAGATGCCCACTTAATAATATTTACATCTCTCACTCAAAGCCCCTGGGATTGATGCCATGTGGCGATACTGTGTCACTCTATCTGTGCTTTGTGGGAAAATAAAATGGCATCCTATAAAGACGTTACGATGCAATGTCGTCACATAATGTTGCTCCTGGGAACATTTAAAAGAAGGAAAAAATTGTGGCAGTTTTGTCGGTAAGCTGCTCTTAATAAATACCCTTGCACCAAAATTTGCTGCCCATCTTTTGCTCCTCCAATACTAAACTGCAATCTATCTAAGGAATTTCAGTTAAACAGCACCTCACATTTGTCAGATAGGAAGATACAACTCTCTCCCTTCCTTGCCAATGAATTCTCCTTCCCTCTCAACTACTTAAAAAAAAAATCCAGGCCTAGAGTTTCACTAGTGCATATACTTTCTATGAAACCAGCAGCGTTCAGCATAGCCTTTAGATGCAATGGCTCACAGCTGTCCCAGGATCTGCTCAGATATCTGTGGATAGCTGTACCATGTGGTGAGTCACTGAGATACAGGTGACAGCTCCTCAAGTACTCTCACCTTGGATTGGTCCTACCCAAACAAGCTTCCTGTGCTGAGCCTTTTTTGAGAAGCCAGATTCTGAGCTCTGCCTCTTCATGGATCTGAAATGGGTCCTGATTTCTGGCATGCTCAATGATTTCGTCCTCTAGCTCCTACTTTGTCCTTTGGCTGTGACTTACACCTACTGATTTGCCTCATGACTTCAGGTTCCTGCGTGCCCTCAGACAATAGGCCCATACTAAGAAATTGTCAGTGCAAACTCCTCCCCCATCACTTTTCCTGAAAGTCAAATAAAGGACACATACATGACTAATGCAGAACTAGTGTGATAGTAAAAGCTATGGTTTCCCCAGTAGCGATGTATGGAAGTGAGAGCTGGACCATAAAGAAGGCTGATCGCCGAAGAATTGATGCTTTTGAATTATGGTGCTGGAGGAGACTCTTGAGAGTCCCGTGGACAGCAAGAAGATCAAACCTATCTATTCTTAAGGAAATCAACCCTGAGTGCTCACTGGAAGGACAGATCGTGAAGCTGAGGCTCCAATACTTTGGGCACCTCATGAGAAGAGAAGACTCCCTGGAAAAGACCCTGATGTTGGGAAAGATGGAGGGCACAAGGAGAAGGGGACAACAGAGGACGAGATGGTTGAATGGTGTTCTCGAAGCTACCAGAATGAGTTTGACCAAACTGCGGGAGGCAGTGGAAGACAGAAGTGCCTGGCATGCTCTGGTCCATGGGATCACGAAGAGTCGGACACGACTAAATGACTAAACAAAAACAAAGTGTGATAGAGCCGGATGGAAGCTCTAACAGATTCTTAAAACGAGCTTTTGTTGTTATAAAATTGGATACCAAGGAACCATAAAAAAAATGCCATGAGAAGATCAATATGCAGTCATTTATAGCCCTTTTAAAAGATTTTGTTGGCTACCAGAAGCTTCTACTTCTACTGTAGAAGTTTCATAACTGTACTGTTTTCCTTGATGCAACAGTTTAGCTTGTTGAACATTTCCCGCTACGAAGAACATTTTTAAAAAGTATTTTCAATGTAGATAAGCAATATAGCAGATTAGTGAGATAGCTACTTTACTTTATCAAAGATAAGGCAAGTAATTAGAGTTTAAAGGCCCATGCGTTGCCTAATTAATAAAGACATTTAATAACTGAAGGCAATCTGATTGTAACTCTACTTTTTCTCTTCCCAAAGTTGTGCTCTTAATTTATTAGTGGAAAGATGCTCTTGCAACGGACCTTGCAGTTTGCTCAAGTTCAACAGTAATTAATTTAGTGCAGTCACAATAGGTGATGCCTGGCTTTCATCTCCGGTGTGCTTCACAGAAATATGTACTTCTTCAGTTAACTAAATCCACCTGACAAACTGGTAATATGAGCTGCTTGAACCAAGAGAGGAACTGATAGTGCCACCTGGAAACAGAAGACTGCGCAGGACTTCTTAACACCTTCAAGTATTCATAAGGCTTTCTGAGAGACTCTGATGAACCTTAGAAAGTGTGGTACAAACTTCAGAAGAAATCAGGCCTCTCTAGATTCAGAAACTATGATGACTTATTAAACACTAATTATGCATCTGCTCACCTAATGCTTTGAAATCTGTGGCAACCTTGATTCATTCACAGACAAAAAGGGGGAATGGAAGGATCTGCACAAAGCTTTGATCCATAGGAACATTTCATGACTAGTTATCAAAAACAGTGGAAATGGGACATTCTGAACCTGTAGCTCTCAGTTCAGTCATAATGGCTTTAGCATCATAAGGGAATTGCCTGTGTAAATAATAATAATAATAATAATAATAATAATAATAATAATAATAATAATAATTTATTATTTGTACCCCGCCCATCTGGCTGGGTTTCCCCAGCCACTCTGGGCAGCTTCCAACAAAGACCAAAAATAGACTAAGATGTCACACATTAAAAACTTCCCTTCAGATGTCTTCTGAATGTCAGGTAGTTGTTTATCTCTTTGACATCTGATGGGAGGGCGTTCCACAGAGCGGGTGCCACTACCAAGAAGGCCCTCTGCCTGGTTCCCTGTAGCTTTGCTTCTCACAATGAGGGAACCGCCAGAAGGCCCTCGGTGCTGGACCTCAGTGTCCGGGCAGAACGATGGGGGTGGAGACGCTCCTTCAGGTATAATAATAATAATAATAATAATAATAATAATAATAACAATAATTTATTTATATCCCACCCTCCCCAGCTGAAGCCGGGCTCAGAGCGGCTAACAAGAGTAAAATAATACAACATTCTAAAATCATTTCATTATATGGGCCGAGGCTGTTTAGGGCTTTAAAGGTTAACACCAACACTTTGAATTGTGCTTGGAAACGTACTGGGAGCCCATGTAGGTCTTTCAAGACCGGTGTTATGTGGTGTCAGTGGCCGCCCCCAGTTACCGGTCTAGCTGCCGCATTCTGGAGTAGTTGTTTCCGGGTATATGGGTCATTAAGGATCTAACCATTACAGATAAAGCTTTCATATATCTCCAAACGGTGCTTTTTAGTGAAGCTTTTGGGACTAGTTCAAATACCTGTGCAATCAGTTGCCTTCTTTCAACTTGGGGCTTTTCCAGATGGCTTGTTTAGTCAGCATTCATATTGATTTGTTTTCACTAAGTCTGTGCAGAGCATAGGCACCGACTCTAACTCAGTTGGGAGAGGACTAAGCCTCCCCAATCTTGAGAGGCTAGGTCTCAATGGGCAGCAGTGGTGCGCCTCCCTAGGCTTCCCCACGATGGCGGCGAGCCTTGCACAACCTTGCTGCAGTGGCTTTTATTCAGTTCTCATATTGTTTTTGTAGCCTTATTAGACTTTACCGATTGGTGGGGTCTGCGTTGCTCCCAGACAGGAGGAAGGAAGTCAAATGACACCAAGGTTTGGTTCAGAGAAAGAGTTCTTTATTTCTGCTCTCCGGAGCAGCAGAAAGGCACTTGCGTGGTCAGTCCACAGCAAGTCCAAAGAAATGAGAAATTTCATGCAGTATATATATATCCTCCAGGCACCCTCTTCCCCCTTCCCCAGGAATCCAGCCATGTCAGCTTATACACGCAGGTTGACATCACAGATGTTCCTGCTCCGGTACTCTTAACCATAAAAGGGTGTTCCTCTTCCTGTACTCCTGACCATATAAGGGTATTCCTGTTCCGGCACTCTTATCTTAGGAGAAGAAGGTCTCCTGGCACTGTTCCCGGACTAGGTCTGTGCATCAGAGTGTGGTCAGGATGTAAGATAAGACCCAGAGGAGCCATCCCTGCTCCACTGGAACAGCCAAGGTCATCCCTTGCCATCACGGACTGATAAAGGAGAGAGCTTTGAGCACTTGTTTATACAGCTGGGTTTTGGCTCAAGAGCTCAAGTTAAAGCATTTTAGAAATGCTCTCTTGGAGAAGGAAAAATGCGGATTTTGGGTCCCGTTTCAAACTGACTGCACAGAAACCCATTCCTTCATTTTGGCTATGATTCAGTTCCCACATTGTTTTGGAAACAATATGGTGGGTTCGCCTTTAATGGTGAACTGAATCATGTATAATTTTTTGCCATTCTACAGCCCATGCCATCTTTCCCTCTCACACACCCACACCCCAGGCTGAGATCAGCTAGACCAGGCAACATTCTTCTATAAACAACTAGCATTTGCAAGAAATGCATGCCAGTGCATTTTCTAGTAAGAAATGCAAAGCTGAAACAGAAGAGCTATGAGGACATTTTGTCTTGTGGCTACATTAAAATTATTGCTGTATTTTAATTATTCAGAAAACATGTTTATAGTTGCACTGCATTTTCCTGCTTGGGAGAGGCATGAATAGATGGTGACAAATGGATAGATGGGCTGTGAGAGCTGTTAGGCTTCCGAATGGCCTTTAAACTTCATGGAATCTATTATTCATGTAAGTAAGCAAATATGCCAAGGTTCAAAGTTCTTTTCATCTTCCTTGGCAGTGAATGTGAGTGCTAAAACTTCATTACTCATTTTGGGTCTGTGTTAGACCAAGGATTTTAAGGTTCCGTTGTTTACTTTTGAGATAGATCAGGATTTCCCACAATAAACTTTGAAATGTGCTAGATGAAAAGCTGCTGTAATTGTTAGAAATGAACCAGTAAGTTATTTCAAAAATCTATTTAAACTGAGCAATGCCCATCTGCTTGATGTGATTTTTGAATCAGATGTTGTCATGACAAAGGTAATTACAAGTAAAAAAGATAATTCCCTTGATAGCAATGGCTACCAACCTGTTAGCCTCCAGATGTTCTGGATTACAGTTCCCTTCACCTCAGCCACCATGGTCAGTACACCTTGCTGGCTACCCCTGGAGTACAGGATGGGCCACTTCCCTCCGCCATTTCAAATAAAGCATGGCAGCAGAAGATAATGACATGGTTCTTTTGACTAAAACTCAGTTGCTACTGCATGTCACCTTTTGCTTCTGGGTCCTCAAATCTGGAGTTGGAAACCGAGGAAGAGGCGGGGGAACAAGATTTTGCTTTAAATGAATCCCAGCCAGTGAAGAACTATCTAGAATTCCTTCCCTTTAATTGACCCTCAGGCCATTCTGTGTCCATGGCCAAACACTGCTGCAATTTATCTATCACTAATTCTGTTAATTATAGGACATGTGTGGCACTGTGGATTAAACCACAGAGCCTAGGGGTTGCCGATCAGAAGGTTGGTGGTTTGAACCCCTGTGACGGGGTGAGCTCCCGTTGTTCGGTCCCAGCTCCTGCCCACCTAGCAGTTCGAAAGCACATCAAAGTGCAACTAGATAAATAGGTACCACTCCGGTGGGAAGGTAAATGGCGTTTCCGTGTACTGCTCTGGTTCACCAGAAGGGGCTTAGTCATGCTGGCCACATGACCCAGAAGCTGTACGCCGGCTCCCTCGGCCAATAAAGTGAGATGAGTACCGCAATCCCAAAGTCGTCTGCGACTGGACCTAATGGTCAGGGGTCCCGTTACTTTAATTCTGTTAATATGATGGAAAACCACTTTCCCAACCACTGTTGTTGTTTTCTTTGGGAGATAGGTTCCTTGTACATGAATAACACGACAGGTCTTTGGTCCGAGACACTCTGAGCAGAGACACACTCTGGCAGTGGCTACCATGAAGCACCTGGCTGTTGTACTCAATTCCTACTTGAAGGGTTCCCATGAGCAAGTAGTTGACCACTGAGTAAAAAGGATGCTGGACTAGATGGGCCAGATCTAGTAGGGATATTCTTATGTTTTTCTGTTCCAAAATTCAATTACCCAATATGATTTTATATTCTTTCATTCTCAGCAGTCAGTTTCATTGTTGCGTGAAATAATTCCCCCCATTAATTTGAGTGGTGTGACCCATGCTCAAAAACCAATTTACATTTGCATCTTGTTATTTCACGTTTGAGGATGCCCAGTTGTTTGTCTGCTTTCAAACTTGGAGTTGAAGATTACTCATGAAATTCATAGCACGTTGTAGTGAGAAGGACCCGAATTGCTGATTTTTGGAGGGTTTCATCTGGTCTAAACTATTGACAGCACTTTACTGGTATTTATTTTCAAACTAACAGCTCTGCACTAAAACACTTTCATAATCTAAAACTTGTCAATCCCTTTGTGAAGAAAAAAGGGGAAGAGTTAGACTCTGAACATTTACGGGGCTTGAACAGCAACCAATTGGGAGTATTCACTGCCTAGTGAGGGAAAAGATATACTACTCAAAGTCAGTATTGTTTGAGGCAGAACAGTAATTTTGTAAGTAAACAGAGAACAGAAGTATACTTCAGAGTAAGGCATCTCAGGCTGGTTTGCCCTAAAGCAATAGACTTTTTAACAATGTAAGAACATTATCACTTTATGATAGAGCTTTGTATTTTCCCAGCTTCTTTGTTCCATAAATCTTTTGAATGATGATTCTTTTGAACTGGGACAAAATCTGCTTCAAACATATATGATTCTGTACATCAGTAGATGCATAATTTTTTTTAAGTAGTTCAGAAAAAAAGATTTCTTTAACGTTTTGATTGACTTGAATCTGCACAGAAAGAATGAACTCCAGTCATCATGTCTGATTCAACTTTGGTTCATCAAGGTTTTCACACAAACAGAAAAGTAAAAAGTTTATGCAAGAACCTTAAAAAAAAAACAACCAACGTGGTAATTCTGCTTCTCATGTAAGTGGAAAACATATTTTGATTCTTGCCTCTCTTAAAAAAAAATTTTAAAAATTGCAAATCCTGAGTTGCCTTTGCACTGATGGGTGATTAATCCTTGTTGCAGACATGTGTAATGCTGGTAAAATAGAGTCGCCTGTCCTTGGCTATTCACTTGATTTTGAATGGTGGTTGTCTCAAGTGACCATAAGTACCAGAAAGGAAAGCAACATCATTGTCCATTGTGTGAGATGTTTCTTCATTTGAAACTCACATGGTGTACTGCTGAATCAGGGGTGGGGACTTATTTCAGTCCATGAGTCACCTTCTACAAAAGTGGGCAGAGCTTTTGTCTTTGTAAAGAGAGTTACATTCCAGCCATGCAAAAGTCAGAGGTTTCTCCCCACACCTCACATCTCTCTCGCCATCTTCCTTCCAGGCATGCAAGAGGCCTTATCAAGGACACATCCCAGCCAGACAAAAGTATGCGTATGACTTTCTGGCATGGAGAGAGTCCCAAGGGCTGAACAGAACATAGGAGAAGTGCTGGATTTATGTATAAGCTAAACAAACTATAGCTTAGGGCCCCCCAAAAAATTTAAAGGAAAAAAACCTGGATGTAGATTTCCAAAATATAAGATAAAAAACAAATAAAAGAAAACCAATGTGATAAAATACATATTTTGTTATGTGCAAATGGCTTTAGATACCTATTAGGTCCATAAATTATCATATATTCAACACAAAAAAACAGCGGCAATTTGTTGTTGACAAAGGACAGCTGGACATATAAAGGGCACCATTACCTTCAGTAGCTTAGGGCCTCATCAAACCTAAATCCGGCCCTGCACAGGAGCATAGGAAGGTGCCTTAATCCAGCATGCTTTGATGCAGACTGGATTTCCCTGAGATTTCCCCCTTTTCTGCCCCTTAAAACAACAACCACACAGTCTTATAAAAGGTAAAAATAACATTTACTCACTCAGAGTTTCTGTTGCAGAATAACAGATACAGCAGCTTTGTTCAGGTAGGCTTAAAATGGTAATTCAGTTATAAAGATATGCTTAAATCTACCTTTAGATGGAATTGTTCTCGCATTTCTGGCTTGGTGATGAGATGAAGATCCACACATATGGTGCAGCTCTTTGTGAGAGTGTTGCAATTGCACTCTCACTTGTGGACACGGGTGGTGCTGTGGTCTAAACCACTGAGCCTCTTGGGCTTGCCGATCGGAAGGTCAGCGGTTCGAATCCCTGCGACGGAGTGAGCTCCCATTGCTCTGTCTCAGCTCCTGCCAACCTAGCAGTTCGAAAGCACGCCAGTGTGGGTTGATAAATAAGTACCGCTGCGGCAGGAAGGTAAACAGCATTTCTGTGCACTCTGGTTTCCGTCACGGTGTCCCATTGTGCCAGAAGTGGTTCAGTCATGCTGGCCACATGACCTGGAAAGCTGTCAGTGGACAAACGCCGGCTCCCTCAGCCTGAAAGCGAGATGAGCGCTTCAACCCCATAGTCACCTTTGACTGGACCTAACTGTACAGGGGTCGTTTACCTTTTACCTTTACCTGTTCATTAGTCTTCCTATATGACCTTCAATGTGCAGTTGTTGCTTTTAAGAATGAACCAATACTGGAACAATGATAAAAGCAAGGCCACAGTCTGCTCGATATTCGAGTATCCCCTGCATGTGTGTAATACATGCATAGAATCTTGGTGTACAAAAGTACAGTCATAACTCATGTTACGTTTGCTTCAAGTTGTGTGCTTTCAGGTTGCATCCTGCGGCGACCCGGAAGTACTGGAAAGGGTTACTCCCGGGTTTCACTGCTTGCACATGTGCAAAATGACATCATACACATGTGCAGAAGCGGTGAATCATGACCCGCACGTGTGCAGACGCACAGACATGGGTTGCGTTCTTTTCAGGTTGCGAACGGGCCTCCGTTCGCAACCAGAGGTACCACAGTACATGCCTTGTCTCTTTTTTCAGGTTGTACTGTCTTTCTTACAAATCAGTTACATTTGTTGTGAGACAGCCCCTCTTTTTGTTGTTAAAAAGTGTGACACTTAACTGTAACAACTTCATGGCGAGCACTGGCACCTATTTTTTCTAGAAAAAGAGCACTGTGTAGAACTTTTGTGTTGGTTGCCTGAAACAACTTCCCAAATGAGGCAATGAATAAATACCAGGCAGGGGCCCTGTTAAATGGACTGATGATAAATTGCAAAGCCTAGGTATTTTGGTAAATGTGAGACTAAACTAAAATCTTACAGCGTTTATTGCTTACAAGAAGAAAAACAAACACTGAGAATACTCAAAATTCACTGGCTCTGATCTACCTTGGTGTAACCCACCAGATTTCTCTACCATGCAAAGTCAAGTGCAATTGAAGTAATGTCATTCTAAGTTGCTTTTCATGTTTAAGTTTCTCTTTGAGAGATGGCGATGGTCGTGGCTGAAAACCCACTTGACTCCTTTATGACTGCTTTGGTGACAGTTTGATTGCGAGATAATAGCTTTGATGATTCGGGTGGATTCTGCTGGGCTTTCCTGACATGCTTTTTATCATGGGAAGAAGCTGACAAATTTTTGGAACTTATCACAAGTCTTGACAATCTGAAGCAGAAAAGTAATTGATGAAACACATTTGGGCCAAGCGCTTTTCTGACTGTTGTGCAACTGGCAAGGAACAAAAAAGCCTGTATGGGGGCAAGACTTCAAGGTCCCTTTAATATTTATATACTTTTCCTAAAAAAGGACATTTTTCTATTTATGGTAGTTATTCTCAAATCCTCATGCACTTGGTGTGAGAAGAAACTTGCAACAAACAGCACTTGGACTGAGGCCAAAATGGAACTCCTAGTTTGCATGTCAGCCGGCTTACATTTTTAATGAAAGCCTCTTTGATGATGCGAAGCTTGTACACAAATGTTCAGTGGGAGATGGGTTTCTCAGTTAGTAAATATGTGGTAGAACAGAAATTCTTGCCATGAGAACAGAAATGAAGAGGAGCCCATTAATACCAATGTATTTACACATAGGAGTCTTTCCAGTGGTGCTGTTGGCATTGTAGATATAGATCTGCGTGGAAACTTCACAAAGATACCCGTAGATGTTCCATCTTAATGGTTCATGATTATGGATGGGCAAATGTGTTCATTTCAAAAAAATAATAATTCTGTGTTTCTAATTTTTCTAATCTTAAAGTCAGTTGATCACCTTTCCACTTTATTTATTTATATACTGCCTAATCATCAAAACCTCTAAGCAGTTTTCAAAACCTCCAAGGTGTTTGTGAACAACTTTATTAGACCTTCAAAATTTTGTCAGCGTTTTAGTGCACACTATTCCTAATAAACGCACTTTGCACATAGTTTTATTAATATAACACACTTCCCTATGTTATTTTGATGAATATATACATTTTATGCACACTTTCCCCTATTATGTGATTTTACATTACGTCACAACATTATAACATCGTGCACACATAAAACAGCTTATCCCACCCTAAGCCTGAAGATGAACTTTGAACAACACATCCAAAATACTATCCAAATAACATAATGAGTTCCTATTCCAGACAACCCTTTTTATAGAAGGCAATATATAGTTTATGTTAACCAATAAGTTTTATATAGTGGAGTCCCCCGTTTTCATTTTTAGCCATGTGCCAATAAAGCTATACCACTCAGTTTGCAAAAGAGTCTTTATGCTTCAATTCTGGGACCAATTTTATTTGTTAGTCGGTTAGTGCCAGTTGCTATACTTGATTGTACCAATTTGTCAAAGAAGCACCCTCCAGATTCTGCCAGTATCTCATTATTACGAGCTTGGCCACTAATAAAAGATAACTGTTTGAACTGTAAGTTAGTATTTTCTCTCTTGAAAAGATTGAGCAGTGCCAACTCTGGGCATTTAAAAGTGTTTTCCCCTCCAGTAATTGCTTTTATTTCAACAAATGCTAGCTCCTAATATATGACTTTGTGCACACATTTTTTGGTTGGGGAACCAAAATTCGGAGAGGTGCAAGTTTTAAAGATAGCTGTATGATTTAGGTATGCTCACATAAAGATGCAAACCAAGCTAAATTTCTTCCTCATCCCTAAATAGGACACTTTAAAAAAAAACCAGGAACTGATGTAAAATGTACAAGTATTGTGATCTGGAACTAATAAAATACAGTATGTTCCATTATCTGGCCATTTTAATTTCTGATCTCATACAACCATGGCTCATATCTTTCTGAAGATATTTGTTTCCTTGCTTCTTACATATCCTGAGCTGGTAACCATAAAACCATGTAGACTTATTCATTGGCTACTGAAGCAAAGCTCATTCTTGGAAAGGCATGTTCATTTGACTTTCCAGTATGCACCAGTGTGTTGGAATGGCTGATATCAGAGCTAATTAAAATACTATACTTTGATTTTCATCGGTGAGCACATACTTGCAATCTGACTGTTTAATTCAATTTGTCACCCTCATTGAGTATATAAATATTGGATATTTTTGTTTGGGAGGAAAGGTAGCAGCTTCTGATCATGCTGCTTAAAAAAAAACATTTTTTCTTGTTTCATTAGTTAGTAAATGCTTATTTTGTTTTAAGCCTTTAGTATAATTTTAAGGATGTGGGTGGGACGCAGGTGGCGCTGTGGGTTAAACCACAGAGCCTAGGACTTGCCGATCAGAAGGTCGGCAGTTCGAATCCCCGTGACGGGGTGAGCTCCTGTTGCTCGGTCCCTGCTCCTGCCAACCTAGCAGTTCAAAAGCACGTCAAAGTGCAAGTAGATTAATAGGCACCGCTCTGGCAGGAAGGTAAACGGCGTTTCCGTGCGCTGCTCTGGTTTCCCAGAAGCGGCTGAGTCATGCTGGCCACATGACCCGGAAGCTGTACGCCGGCTCCCTCGGCCAATAAAGCGAGATGAGCGCCGCAACCCCAGAGTCAGTCACAACTGGACCTAATGGTCAGGGGTCCCCTTTACCCCTTTTTTATAATTTTAAGGACATTTTGAAAAGGAAAAAGAAATAAAAACTGTGGCATCCTGTTGCAAAGAAAGCAGAATGAAAGGGCAGGAGAGCCAGGGGAAAGCAAGTGACAAGTAAGCAAGCCAGTGAAGCTATAAGATGTGTGATTGACAAGTAGGATAGCCAGTAAAGTGAAGTGAGAGTAGGGTTGGAAATATCTGTCAACTTCATTTTTAACTCAGTTTCTCATTTTCCAATCTTATATTATCCACATTTCTACACCAGTTTGTGATTTCAAAAAAAAAGTCTTTGTGAAAATTCATCAGCATTCAGTACAAATTCCTTCTAGCATACACAAGTTCATAATATACACTTTCACAACAATTTCCCCTCATGTCATGAACTTTAGTACATTAGATTCACTAATATATGCATTTTTGTGCACACTAACTTTTTTGTTGTTGTTGTTTAGTCATTTAGTCGTGTCTGACTCTTCGTGACCCCATGGACCAGAGCACGCCAGGCACTTCTGTCTTCCACTGCCTCCCGCAGTTTGGCCAGACTCATGTTTGTAGCTTCAAGAACACTGTCCAACCATCTCGTCCTCTGTCGTCCCCTTCTCCTTGTGCACTCCATCTTTCCCAACATCAGGGTCTTTTCCAGGGAGTCTTCTCTTCTCATGAGGTGGCCAAAGTACTGGAGTCTCAGCTTCAGGATCTGTCCTTCCAGTGAGCAATCAGGGCTGATTTCCTTAAGAATGGATCAGTTTGGTCTTCTTGCAGTCCATGGGACTCTCAAGAGTCTCCTCCAGCACCATAATTCAAAAGCATCAATTCTTCAGCGATCAACTTTAACTTAATACATGCATTTTTGTACATACTACCTTGACTGTAAATTTCAGGGATGCTTGCATTTTGTTTGTGTTTCTCATCTCATATTCTTTTGGAATTTGTGCATAAGGTAGGGTTGCCTTTAAATGCAAACCGAATCAAATTCCTCCTCCATCTCTAGGTGGGAGTGACAGGTGAGGAGGACAGGATACTGTCCAGCTTACATTCCTCTTGCTACCTGTCTCTTCTGAGAAAGCAGAGAAATTCTCCACTACACTGATGTACCATTACATTCACACCATGGTGAAAACAAATAACCCTTGGCAAATGCCTATATCCACTCAGGGTTAAACTGCATTGTGGTACAATCCACTAAATTTAATTGATTTGCCAGATAAATTCACCACACAGTTGACCCAAATTCATGTTGGAGAATCCATCTCTTCTGCTTTGGGCTAAGATATGACCAAGAGTTCCACAGTGGCATTCTCCATCACCCAACAATGTTTTCATGCACGCTATGGGGCTTCTCCGCTGCTGCCCCAGGTCGAGAAAATGACGAAAACAGGCTGTTGGAAAATAGCAGTTAGTAGTTATTTAGTCTAAAAACAATTCAGGGCAGGAGTTTTGACTGTCAAGGCTTCGGGTTTGGCTTATGAGGCACGATGTTCTGAGCTTTTGCAGACAAGTTTATTTTAAATGGTTCATTCTGTCTGTCTGAACCAACTTTAAATCGTCATTGTAACAGCAGCTTCACAACTGCAGGATTATAGCAAATGAGTCAGAGCAACTTTGATCATAAAATGGAAGCAGGCCCATCAGGGCAACTTTGATCTTAAAATGGAAGCCAGGCCCATCTTACCCATAGAGTCTACTGATGCGGGGCACCAGGGTGCCAAGTTCTGGAGGGCGCCAGGTGAGAGTCCGGGGAACACCGAATGAGCGCACTGAGTGAGCGAGGGTGCCTTCGCCGCTCCCACTGAGCGCCAGCTCGTTTCCCCCCATTTTAGCCTGCAGGCGCCAAATTCTGCAGGGTACCAGAAGGCTAAAAGGGAAAAAACTGAGCCGACGCTCAGTGGGAGCGGTGCATGCGCCCTTGCTTGCTCGACGCACGCCTGCTCGCTTGGTGTGCTGCCTGATGTGGCCAACATGGCACAAAGCGTCCAGCTGAGCTGGGAGGCGTCGTGTCCAGTCTCCGCCTCTTCCCCGCCGGAGGAGCTGCCTTCCAGTCACTGTCCACTTCCCCTCCTCCAGCCCTAAAAAAAGGTTGACAACTCTGGGAAAGGGGGGAGCGCCAGAGGGATCTTTGCACCATGGCACCAGATATGCTTAAGACGGCCCTGTGCTAGGCTATACAGGCCCCTAGGATCTGGGGCAACAGCTACATGGGGTTGGATCCAAGTGCCCTTTTGCTCACAGAGTGATGTCTTCCACTCACCTTATGGTATAGGGCCATGTAAGTGAAACTTAATTCAAAAACGTTGGTTTTTTCCTGCTTGAGAGCTTGTGTAACCTCTTGCATTAATGCAAATTTAGGAATTGTTCAACAGTTGTAACATTTCATGGACAGTTGCTTTTCTTCTGCTTGTAGGTTTCTTTTCTATGCAATCCACCCCTCTGCCCATTCTTTCCTCATCCTTTCTTAAATAAGAACCTGACACAGTAGCATCAGTTGTAACTTCTTGGAATTGGAGACAGACAGACTCTAATACCAGTGCAAAGGGTTGGTTCATCCTTCTATTTTGCTAGCATTAGACTCTGTGCCATGGGTAGGCAAACTAAGGCCCAGGGGCTGGATCCGGGCCAATCACCTTCTAAATCCGGCCCGCAGACGGTCTGAGAATCAGCGTGTTTTAACAAGAGTAGAATGTGTCCTTTTATTTAAAATGCATCTCTGGGTTATTTGTGGGCCATAGGAATTCATTCGTTCATTTTTTTCTTCAAAATATAGTCTGGCCCCCCACAAGGTCTGAGGGACAGTGTACCAGCCCCCTGCTGACCCCTGCTCTATGCCACTACTGACATTTTAACTGTATGGTAGCTTATAGTGGCTAAATAAAGCAGACCAGACTTCAATATTTCTTTCAGCATTTCACCCAAACCTGCCCTCAAATGTTATGCCCACATTTTTCTAATTGAGAAATATGTAAACAATTGATCATTTTCAGTAAATGCCACAATAACTGCAAAATAAATCTGGTTGTGTATTGGTAAGCTAAGCATGTTCTTGATTGATTCAAAATATGTAATGCCCAATTAGTTATTCAGGGAAAGCGCAAAGCATGTAGAAATCACATCAATTCCAAGTGCTAATGAAATGCACAGAGGAGTAGCTGACATAACAAGCCTTCTTGGTCTGGGAAAGAAGTGAAAAATAATTTGAATAATTTATTAGAAAATATATTTTTTAAAAATCTGGAATAAATTATCGTTTGGTCATTTTTCAGTCAGGTTCCAGTACTGAAATGAGATCATCATAATCTGACTGAGAAAATGACTGTCTCAGTGAAAATACATCTTTATTTAAATGTCAGCTTGGAAGGGGCTTTTGCTTTGTAAGGAAGTCACAAGTCAGGATAATCCATGGGTAAAAAGACAGAGATCAAAGACCAGCTGGTAGCAAAAATTGCCTGGGCACAGCCTGTTCAATATGGCTGAAACAGCATGGTAAGGAATGAAATAACAATCATCATTACTACTATTAATTGGCTACTAAATGGAAATATATAAAGAAGCTGTGACCCATTTATTTCTAATATGGTGTCCTCGCTTTCTTGGTATCCCCAATTTGCAACATGAACCCTATGCATGCTTACTCTGAAGCAAGCCTCACTGTTATTAAATGGAGCTTTCTCCATTTAATAGGATTGCAACCTTAAAGTATAGGGAGAGAGAGCAGCTATCCGGGCATGATTTATGTAATCTGATTAATTTGTTTTCTATGTGTGATTTGTGTCACTTTAAAATATATTGGTTAAGGTTTCTCTTCTGTTGTGTAATCTCTGGCTTCTAGAGAGATTTCCAACAAAGTGAAACCTTAATGCTAAATCTCTTAGTTCTGTGTGATTCTAGATTGAAGTGACACATTAATCTCACAAGCGTCATCCGAAAGTAACTCACATTTCATTACTGCATTATTGTAGATAGATCTCAGAGACATCAGAGAGTCTTCCTTTGAATCAACAGACATATCGAGACAAGGGAGCCTCAGTTTTAATATTCTGAATGTGTTTGCTAGCTGATGTGGTGACTATGAAGGAATTAACATCTGAAAACCTGTCAGGAAAGTACATTTTCTTTATATAGAGAGAATGTTGACTGTGATTCATTCTTTGAAACATTGGAGACAATGGAGAATATTAAACTTAAAATGGGGAGGAAGTGACAAAACAAGAATTGTGCCTGGTTCTGCTGAATTTCTAGCTGGTGTTAGTTAATGCGATGGGAGTAAGAAAAGTAGGGAATGAACGTACACAAAGGTCCAACTTGAAGTTCCCATTCTTGATCCACTAAGTCCTATAACTATTCAAGTGCACATGATTAGATGACTGAAGAATTACAGAGCTGTAGCTGTGATAGAGAATTTGGTAGAGCCCTGAAGCTT
The DNA here is from genome assembly GCF_027172205.1 of Podarcis raffonei. Taxonomy (NCBI): domain Eukaryota; kingdom Metazoa; phylum Chordata; class Lepidosauria; order Squamata; family Lacertidae; genus Podarcis; species Podarcis raffonei. Next base: position 55,629,822 of record NC_070612.1, on the reverse strand, counting down.
TTGAGTTTTGAAAACTCTTCGCTTTACGGAAAATATCACCATAATTTAAGGACCTAGCTCCTCAAATCATTGAAGAAACCCATCTGCAGACTCCGAAGATTTCAAACGTAGTTCAAGATTCTGGGATCACGCGATGAAACATGGTACATCGTGATGAGTAGCATGTTTGATTTCCCCTATAATTAGCAGAAAGTCATGCTTTTGAGTTTATAAAGTGCTTCAGTGGATTGGTGATTACATCATTAAATGGAACAGATTGCTCCTTGTTAGAAACATTTAACATACAGGCAGCTCCCCAACTGTGCACAATCAGCATGTGCACGACCGCTGACGCACGCCATTTTGGGTGCTGAAAGGGGGTGGGGACAGAATGGGGTGGAATGGGGCAGGGACAGAACAGGATAGAACAGACTGTGTGCTGTTTGCTGATTTTAGGATGTATTTTAATTGATTGCCTGGTTTTATGTTAATGTGTTATACATTTGATTTTAGCCACTCTGAGTTCGGTTTTGGCCAGGGAGGACGGGGTATAGATAAATGTTGTTGTTGTTGTTGTTGTTAAAGTGGCAGAGAACAGAACCCCCACATAAACAGGAATTCCCCTGTATTTTGCTCAACAGCATTGTCAACAGCATCCTTCTTTTCCATATAAGTGTAGCAAGACTTGATATAGTTTTCAGTGTCTGAATGGGGAGGGGGGAATAGCATGGAATGTAGGGATACTTTACCTTAAGCATTGTTTTGAAACAACACTGTACATGACCATCAATATTCCAAATGAATATGCAACTGCAATCTGATCCTTGTTATTGACCAATTTATCATCTATTCCCAATTAATAATGCAATTAGAGCAACAATCCCTGAAAATGATGAGATGGTTAAACAATGTAGAGTTTGTCTTTTCTGCTATCTAAAATTAGCATGTAAGCAATTATGCTTGGGGAGCAATTACTGAAGTTGAAGTGTGAAGTGCCGAGGCAGACAGCAGGAGTTTACTTTTGAATTAACTTAACTGTGGCCAACAACTCGACGTGTCAGGAAAATATATTCCTTTATGAGGTATAAAATGGAGTTAACCTGGGTTTATAGATCTTGAGATAAAATTAATTAAAGCTTGTTATTATAGGTGGGAAACCCAAAGAAATCTTCAGAGTATGCCAGGGCATCCTTTAAAGTAAGATTTCAACATGCACATGTGTAGTTGTTATGACATTGAGCAAAAAGCATAGAGTTCCTCTGTCCAAAATGTCTAAAATGTTTTCTTTTTCAAAATGGCCCAATGGAAAATCTGTATGGGGATTTCATTGTTGATACCCGTGATCCTAGTAAGCCACACATCTGTTGTAATAATCCTTGCTTGTGAAACACAATCTGATGTTTCCATTGGGGATACCATTAGTCACGTTTCTAGTTTAGCATTTAAATTTGAGCAGGGATGGGAGAGAAATTCTATTCAGTTTGCATTTAAAGGCAAATCAATCATGTTACACTTTCTGATTCGCATTGTGAATCGAAACACAGCCACCCTTCATACTTGTGTGTTCAGACCCAAAAACCTCCCCTCTAAATAAATTCACACATGACTCAAATTTTGGTTTTGGTTTTGGCAGAATTTAGGCCACAACTTTATTGCTTACAGAAAGTGAGTGGTTGCACAGGCTCTGGTTCGACTAGCTCCCTGCCATGCAGGTAGCACTGACCCAGGGCACCAGCATAGGTCAGCCAAGGGTGAACACCTGTATAAGCGGAAAGCCGGGAACGGGCTAACTCCACCACCCAAATGTCCCCCTGGAGTCAGGCACGAGCACAACCCCCTCTCAAGCTTGACCAAACCATTGAGTCCCTGGATTCCTTTAACAGAATGCCCTTCACCTAGGGCTGGTGAGAGCATTCTCCCATCCGTATCACCTGAACCAGAGCCTATCCACAACCTTACAAGTTGTGACGATTTGCTACGCGGCAGGCAAAACCCAAATGGGAACAGCCAATTAGCTAAGTGGGGAAAATTCCTGCCGTGCCCCTGTCCCAACGACAGATGACACATGACGGCTGTCAGAGCTGCCCAAGGTCCCAGCTCACAAAGGACCAACGCTGCTTCGTTGTTAAGTACAAAAGTCTTTATTGAAGTTCAGTTTCACTTCCAGAGCCGCAGCGCGCAGCTCTACGTCTCAACTGTCAGACCGCTGATGATCCGTCTGAATCTCCTCCCCCTGTACACCAGTTTAAGACCCTCGCCTTGCTCCACCTTTTCCGCTGCTCTTTCCTCCTCTGGGTCCGCCTGCCCGCCGGGGTCTCGCCCTTTCTAGACTCTTCTGACATTGATTCCCCTGAGCCTTCTCCCTCCCTCCGGCGGGCTTTAGGAGCTGGTTCCCCATCCGGGTCTCCTGCTGTCCCCCGCGCCTGCACATTTGAACTTGGCGCGCGCGCCCAGCCAGCAACTTTCCTCCTGACCGTTTCACTGCTGCTGTCACTGCTTCCCCCTTCGGGGGGGCTAGCTGCAACTGACCTCCCCTCCATTCCCCCACTCTCCGATGGAGGCGTGGTCAGCCCTGACTCATCTCCTCTCCCCGCTGGAGGAGACGCTGGTCCTGACACATGTGACTCTTCCCCCCCCACTACGCTCTGGTGGGGAAACTGGTCCTGATCCCCCGCTGCTGCTTTGGAGTTCCCTGCTGGCTCCTTGTTTCTGGTGCGTCCCCCCTGGGACCCCCCTTGCCCTGACCATCGGCGCCCCCTTCTGGGAATCTTCTGATTCGCTGGAGAAGCTCATGGAATCTCTCGGGTTACTGTCATACTCCCCTACGCTGCCTTCGGATTCCTCCCCCTCGCTCTCCATTTCCTCTCTCCCCTGTGCTCCTGCTCCCGAACCCCTGACAACGGCATAGCAAGGTCAAGCGCAAAGCCCTAAAAGTAGGGAGAGGTGGGCGGGTGTTCCGAATGCATGCACCGAAAGAGGAAGCTCTGGGTCATGTGCATAAATAGGTCCCTTGAACCGTTTGGACTGTGTCCCATTGGCCAGATTGCACCCAGCTTCAAGGAACCTACCAATCGGGTGTTGTGGCTGACCAATCATACCCACCTACAACACAGGGGGTCGGTTTTCCAGGTCTCACCACAATACGTGCCCTCTTTAAGGGAGGACCCGATTTATCCAAATTTTGTGATGCAGCTCTTCAACCAACCAATGTTTACAACAGCAAAAAATAAAGGGAAATTGTGCATAAAGATTAAGTTCTTAGTGAAAATAACATATAAAACGCATTATATTGATGGACCAATGATCTGACTTGGTATAAGGCAACTTCCTATGTTCCTAAAACCTTCTCCAAAGGTATTTGGCACTTGTAAAGTTAACATCATTTTATTTGTCTAAGGTTTTAATGAAGAGTGAAGTTATTGTTTTAAAGATTTCATAGTAATTTTTTTTACTCAGCCGTTACTGAATAAATATTTAGTTCCTTTATTGCATTTTAATAATGCTTTTGTGTCTGCCTTGATTTTTAAAAAAACATTAAATGGTGGAATACACACACACACACATAAATGAATCTGGGTATATGAGAAGAATATAATCAGAAAATGATGCTCAGTGCAGGTGATTTAAATTGAACTTACTTCCAAATAAATGTGAAGTCTCTCAGTCTCTCTCTCACACATAAATCTGTGATGAATTTGAGAAAAAATGTATATTATAAATGGAAGTATTGACTTCCCCCACTTTAAAAGGAAACTAAACCGACAAGTTATCTTTGCAGGTTCAGAAAAATGTTTTTCTCTTTCATCCTTTCTCTATCATGTTTTGGCCTTTAATGTTATCTTTAATACCTTCAGGCCAAGTGGTATCGTTTCATGTGTGTCTAGATTGCTGAATGTCACTGAGGAAGCAGTGCCTGAGGATGTTGACCTGGGAATACTTGTGACAGTGGGAAAGAAGCAAGATAATAAAGACAAGAGCAGAACACATAAGGGGGAACAACAAGGTATGGAAATGTGTTCACTGCTGAACCTTCTAAACTTTCTATTTTGATTACAAAGAAAAGGTGGTTTATATGTCTCGATATATTTTGAGGGAGGGAAACAGAGAGAAGGCGAGTGCACATCAAATGGTGTTTGAGCTGGCCATTACTTTTATTGAAAAGGATTTCAGAACAGTGGGGTCAACCAATTCAATGTGCCATAATAATGGGTCATGTAAATGGTTGCATAATATGAGCAGGAATATAAGGCATCTATAGCCCAGGCTAAAATTTAGGTGCTCCCAAAACTGAAAGCCTGTGGAATTTTGCCCAATTTAAAATTTAAACTCAGTTCGGTATACAGTACAGCGAGGAAAATGTGTGCCATAAAAACTTTGCCTGAGCATTTGTCACTTTTTCCCCCAGGATAATGAGGAACTGCTAGTGAGCACTCTTTGGGTTGGGTCAGTCAACCAGCTACAAATCAACCGTGTCCAGCTCACATTTTACCAGCTTCTCTGCAAGACTATCATGGGGGACTTTGTCACAAGCCTCAATGAAATAAAGATAAGCTACATCCACAGCAGTCCCCTGATCCACCAAGTTTGTAACTTTATGAAAAAGAAAAGAAATGAGATTCATCTGGCATAACTTGTTTTTTGAGAAACCCATCCTGGGTCGAAGTAATCACAGCTTCCTTTTCTAAGTGCTCATCCTGGTATCATTGTCAAGCTCACTGATCAGTAGTTACCTGGGTCTTCCCTTTTGACCTTTTTGAAGATGGATACAGCATACTTGCAAATATACTCAGGCTCTACCCATACTCCCAGAATATGGAAATTGCAGTCACCTGATATTAGCTTCTGTGTCACATAAGCAGTAAACATTGTAGAACTTGCTTACATCCTAGCCAATTTCCCTTGGCCTTCAGTTGAGGACCTCTAGGGGTATCACTGATGGAAATGCTCTTCATCAGTTTCCTTCAGATTTCCTCTTCCCACTGGAGCTACCCACTGTCATGTCTAAGCCTTTTCCAAGAGTCCCTTGACTTCCAGGAGAGGCGTTATGGGAGGGGGGGACAGGGGCTGTCATGGGGAAGAGGCAGTGGGAAAGTCCCATTGTGCAAGCAATCTTCTGCTTGTGCGACTGTTGAATACCACCTAATGAACTGGCTATTCTCATTTCCACATTGATCTTTAGTTTTGCTGCCTATCTGGTCTGGATAAGTGAGTCCTAAGGGAAGAATAACACAGGGATCATATATTATTTGGAGATAGGGGAGAGCGAGACCTTGAGAAATTCTTGTTAGTATCTGAAAAACAAATCTCTGGTTTTCAGGCTGCATTTGTTTTTGCATACCTCTGTGCTACTATCATTTATGATCATGCTTTGAGCCATATTAAGTAATTATTCCCTCTTCTTGTTTACACATTTTAAATGCATGTAGCCTGTTATAGTTATGCACCCTCTAGCTATTGCTTAGCAAAGCTCTGCATGCTCTGTAATTTTTAAAATCCTCCCTAGAAATGAATAATTTTCGTTTTTTAAGCCCTTTTGTTTCTTCTCCTCTATGTTCTTCCAGGATTTGACAGATCCAGATGCTTCAGGAAATGTCCAACAGTCAAGGGCACCCCTGCAATATCCATCCATCCATCCATCCATTTTCTTTGCATGCCACTTCCCCATAAAATAATAATCCACAAAGCAGCTTACAATAAAGAAAGAGGGATGCATTTCCAACGCTACAAAAGCAATTTCATAATAACGTAGCAAAACAAAAATATAGTAACATGCAAACCCCCCCCCCACATTTCAATGCTATAAATATAACAAGATTACTTAAATGTCATTCAGCACCCAATAGCAAAAATAACAAGGAGCTTCATAGTTTCACCTTAATCCTAGAAACACCCCTCCCATGATGTTCCTCACAGCCCCTCTTCTGCAACAGCTTCCTATAAGGCAGGCATGGCCAAACTTGGCCCTCCAGCTGTTTTGGGACTACAACTCTCATCATCCCTAGCTAACAGGACCAGTGGTCAGGGATAATGTAGTCCCAAAACAGCTGGAGGGCCAAGTTTGGCCATGCCTGCTTTAAGGCTTCCAAGGGCAAAGGGATACTCAATGCATTGCCATCTATTTCCAGTTTCTCTCATATGAACCTATAACAAAGGATGAAAATGTCCTGAACATCCTTCCCAAAAGCATTGAACAGGCCTCTTTTCCTTCCCTTGAGCCCAGAAACATCTGGCACAAGGGAGCTGCCTTCCCAAAGCTATTATTACTGCTTTCTAGGCTGGTGCTATTGAACTGGGGCTGCATGGGCACACTGGCAGGAACACAGTTTTGGCTCTGCCAATGCACAAATGGAGCCCTGAATTTGTTGCCATCTTGCCGTCCTCTAGCTGTAGTGATGCTAATGTCAGCAGGGCAGCTGTTAATATTTAAACAGTATCACAGTGGGTGGCGCTGTGGTCTAAACCACTGAGCCTCTTGGGCTTGCTGATCAGAAGGTCAATGGTTCAAATCCCCAAGAGTGAGCTCCCGTTGCTCTGTCCCAGCTCCTGCCAACCTAGCAGTTTGAAAGCACACCAGTGCAACTAGATAAATAGGTACTACTGCGGTGGGAAAGTAAATGGCGTTTCCATGTGCTCTGGCTTCCGTCACAGTGTCCTGTTGTGCCATAAGCGGTTAAGTCCTGCTGGCCACGTGACCTGGAAAGCTGTCTGTGGAGAAACGCCTTTTTACCTTTACTTAAACAGTTGATCGTATAAGTAATTCTGTTGCAGGTCAACTGTGCATTATGTGAAACAAGATGCTTCTTTTTGAATAGGTTTTTAGCGGGCTCGTTTTAAGATATGATTTCCCATTGGCGTCTTCTTCACTCTCATTTTTTCAACTTTCTGCACTAGTCACATGTGCTTAGATATACCACCATAAGAGCTATATCAGAGCCACTGAGGAATTTATTATGATTTCCACACCTTTTCCGGTTCTGCAGAACAGGACCAAGTGGAACAGAGTGAGGGTGATGTCTTGCCAAAATATGCAATGAACATTTAATTAATTAATGTACCATTGTGCCCACATGTCCCAATCTAATTACCAAAGCATCTGCCCTCTATTTGCCATGCAGAATGTGGAACATTGGGCTCCTACACATGCCTACTAAGTATCACAGAGTTCCATAGATCTTGCTTCCAAATATTAGATTGCGGCCTAAACCACATAGTGGTGGGGCTGCAAACCTATGGACGCTTAACTGGGAATTGGGCCCATTGACCTACTTGTCAGTAAACATGCATAGGCTTGTGGTGTGGATCTTATGCAAAATGAAATCAAGTTAAGGTGCAAAGTAGTGAACTTTGGGGGCACTTTGTGTATAGAAAAAGGGGGCAATTTTGAGCAAAGAAGCTTCAGAGGAGGAGAAAGGGTGCTTAACTTTCGACTCCGCTGGCCATTTTCCTGCTCCAAATTGCCACTTCCCGACTGCTTTTCCCTTGGAGTTGAGTGTTGATTTCATGCTCTTTATTTCAGCTCATGATAAACAGTGAGTGAGTGCTTTCCCCAAAAACCTCTGGCTATACAGTGGTACCTCGGGTTAAGTACTTAATTCGTTCCGGAGGTCCGTTCTTAACCTGAAACTGTTCTTAACCTGAAGCACCACTTTCGCTAATGGGGCCTCCTGCTGCTGCCGCGCCGCCACTGCAAGATTTCTGTTCTCATCCTGAAGCAAAGTTCTTAACCCGAGGTACTAATTCTGGGTTAGCGGAGTCTGTAACCTGAAGCGTATGTAACCTGAAGTGTATGTAACCCGAGGTACCACTGTATATACATTATTTACACAATGGGTCCTGTGTGACTGACTGATTCAGCTCCCCTCCTGGACTGTTCCTGCAGGCCAATCAGGTTGCTGAGTCACTTCCTCCTGGAGCCTGATTGGGCGGCTCCTGCAGACCAATCAGGTTGCTGCCTTCTAGGATCCTACATGCCTATTGTTCTAGGATCCAAGCTCAGTACATAACATTTGTGAGAGTAAGTATGTACTTAGAAACTCGTGTGTGTGTGTGTGTGTGTGTGTGTGTGTGTGTGTGGACAGCCAGGGCAATTTGGATCAGAAATGTATGTTTCATGGATAGGGTGCATATGTTTTGGTCCTGCTCCTTCTTTGCTCAAAGTTGGCCTTTCCACTCAAAGGGAAAACTGACCCATTGGGGGGCTTGGCTATCATGCATTCATGTGTAACATGTAGTTAGGTCCTGTGTAAAAACCATTGCTCACTGCTTTGCATGCATCAAAATATTTTCTTTAGGGGAAGAGAAAATGATTTCCAGTAGAAGCCTATACTTACTTACTTATAAGTAAATAAGAAGCAAGTCCCATTGAATTCAGTGGTATTTATTCCCAGGTAAGTGGGTATAGGATTTCAGCTTAGAGTTGTAAGATTCTTAGTTCTGGACAGTTGTTACTAAGTTCATCATGGAAAAATGAGGGAGTGTCTAGATGACTTCTTATTCCTCTCCTTAACTTTTTTTTTACCGCTATGGTTTCATAGTGTACAAATTGAATTCATCATTAGTGTGTTAAGAAATGTCCATTATACCTGTACTTTCCCCAGAAAGCACATTCATGACTGGTTTCCCCAGTCTTACAATGTTTTTAAAAACCCACATCTTCAAGAAGGAAATCCGAAGTGGGTGTCAAGAGGAAAAGTCTCGGCAGCTGAAATTTGCATGTGTGCAAATTGTTGAAATCTCCCAAGTGAGAGAAAATGATTAGTCTCTTGCTTGCTTGATGTGCTCCACATGGCTGGAGCAATATGGGAACAAACTGTGTGTTTCTCTTTTCCTTCTGTGATCCATGCACTCATCCAGATCCAGTTTGACCATTTCCAATTTCAAAGCAGCATTGCTTTCAGAACCTTTATTCTGCCTATTAACCCACTTTTGGGATGCAGTCTTCACCATTCTCAAAGGCTGGTCTGATCAATTGTCCAACAAATGGCAGATTGACATTGATTTGGTCTCCTTTGTAAGTACGTTTAAATGCTAAATTATAGCATGCGAATACAGACCTTAATGTATGCCTGCTTCCTCTCTCTCTCTCTGTGTGTGTTTTGAAATATCTCCTCCTATGTGCATTATTCCGTAGAAAGGTCATTGTATCTACAGCTGGAAAAAAAAGCAAACAAATCGTAAAATCCTGGGAAGGGGTTCAAAAACTGATTACTATTTCATTTGCACAATTCTTCTCTGCAGGGAAAAAAAAGGGTCACTCCTACTGTATTAATTTGTACTGAACAAATGTTTCAAATACAGGAAGTAGGAGATGAGGAAAGCATAAACCAGAAAGGGGGGGAGTTGTATATTGTCGATAAAGAAGCTAGTGAATCAATCAAGTCTGCCTTATTTTATATCAGATCCATTTATCAGTGGGATGCTTTGGAAATAATGTGGGCATTTCTCTATCCTGTTTTCCCCTCCTTAATTCACTTTTAATGTTACAGTATTACCTAGGAGTAATGGACTCACTCCTCATCCATGACTGGGTCTCCATCAGCACTGACCTTTCTTGTGGTAGCTTAGCTGAGATATCGGATATTAGTGTGAGCAAGTGATGGCACATTTTCCTTGAATTCATTCTAATCAAGCTAGAAATAATTTACATTGATAGTGTAGGCTATCTCTGTTCGCAAATGACAAACACATTAGTCAAGCTATTGATCCTTCTCGGCTCTTTTTATGTTGCTTATACAGTCTGGATCTTCCCTGCCTCTGGGTAGCAGGATAAATTTGCAGGATTTTAGGATTTCCTCCGGTTCAGGCAACAGGCTGCAAATCAATAACATAACTTTGATATGACTTTTCTTACTTCTCATCCTAGAAGACAGAATGCAGCTATTAAAGGCCTTTCACATATCTGGCCTGGAGCAGAATTTGGTGAAAATCCATATGGATAAGACTGTTAGGACGTGTGTAATAATAAAGGCAGTAATAAAAGACAAACCCCTCCCCTCCTTATTGTCAACTTCTCGAAAGATTCCATCAACGGCGTCTCCGAGAAATCTTACACATCACTTGGGAAGACAGGTGAACTAATATCAGTGTACTGGAAGAAGCAAAGATCACCAGTGTTGAAGCAATGATTCTTCAACATCATCTTCGTTGGACTGGTCATGTTGTGTGGATGCCTGATGATTGTCTTCCAAAGCAACTACTCTAATCCGAACTTGAAAGTGGAAAGCTTAATGCTGGTGGTCAACAAAAGAGGTTTAAAGACTGTCTCAAGGCAAATCTAAAAAAATGTAGTATAAACACCTACAGCTGGGAAACACTGGCCTGCGAGTGCTCCAGTTGGAGAACAGCCTTTACCAAAGGTGTCATGGACTTTGAAGACGCTCAAACTCAGGACACAAAGGAGAAATGTACTAAGAGGAAGGCAGGCTTGGCAAATCCACACCGTGATCGACTCCCATCCAGGAACCAATGTCTTCACTGTGGAAGGATGTGTGGGTCCAGAATTGGCCTCCACAATCACTTACAGACTCATTGTTAAAACCGTGTTTATGGAAGGCAATCTTACTTGGCTACGAGTGATCACTGAAGAAGAAGAAGAGGTTTTTCTTTACTACAGTCAAGCACTGTATACATTGTATGAAATAAATAAATAAAAATTATTGGTAAAAACAAGGCATTAAAAACATTTAAAAGGTGATTGAAATCAACAGTGACTGAAAAGAGTTAAAGCGCATGTAACTTCTACATCTCTGAATAGCCTTGGCTAAACAAACATGTTTGAAGCAGGTGCCAAAACGAATACAGTGACATCAATAGGCTGTGGTGGAACAGATGGCTGATGGACCCAGAGGAAAGATGGTGTGAATTTAAAGGAGCATGCTGAAAAGTTTTAAGAAACACTGACCTGAATACATCTTAGAAAAAAATAAATTTTTTGTTTCCTTTATATATCTTGTTTGTGTTCTAGATTATTTTTAAAGTGCCCTGGCTTGAAGTTTATAGTTCTATATATATGCAGATATTAATGTTCATATAATAAAATGGTCCACCTCTGGATGATATTTTAGAGGCAATGCAAGTTCAGCTAAGATTCAAGAGTGTACCATGTGATAAAAACTTAGTGGGCACTCTTTGAAATTTAAGCTGTTTAGAAGTATTTTATCAGCTTGCAAACTATTTTGTGCTATTGTAGTTATCCCATTGAACACTGTGCCCCTGTTGTTATCCAAAAATCAAGCTGTATTGTGTTATTATGAAGGAATGTGTTATCATTTACAATTTTCACACCCCTGTTAAATCAAAGTTATAGCTTTTCAGGGTTCACAGTAGCAGAACAAAGGAGAAATTGTTCTCTTTATCTTCATCATGGCTTTTAACTATAAATTGAAACATCTTCATTTCTTGCTACACTTCCTCAGGAGAATTTGTCAACTGTGTTGTGCACTGGGGGGAAAATGTTTTGGGGGTTGATGGTAGAGGACAATTGTACTAGGTGAAGGGAAAGGGAAGTTAATTCTGTTCAAGCGTCTGGGAGAAAGTGAACACACGCAATTAGAATGTATTAGCGTATAACAAAATATGTTCATTACATAAAGGGTGCCAGCATTGCTCATGGTGGGGTATTTTGAAATACATTATCGACTTTTTAAATATATCAACAGCAAGGGCTAAACTGGTGTTCAATCAATTTCCTCCCTCTTTATATAATTAAGCAGAGGTGGTTTTAGAAAGAATCCAAATGGCCTATGAAATATTGATTTAAGTCCCACATGCCATAATTAAACTTTAGTCAGACATTGTGTGGTTTGTATCTGAATGAAGCATGGGGGGTGAGGGGCATGGAAGGATAAGCAACCATTAACATCAAGCACCTCTCCTTCCAGTTAACTCACAGGCAAGGATAACATGAAATAATTGTCCTAGAAAATTGGGAAATGTTGCAATGGCAATGCTTTTAGGCTGCCCTCATTTGTTACTGTTATCGATTATTACAAGCAATGCTACATGAAGCAGAACTGCATTAACTGGGCCAAGTCTCAGGTAAGCGAAATTGACTAGTCTTGTACCCAGTCAAGGACCAGACACATTTTTTTGTTTATTTGCATAATTTGTTTTTCCGTTTAATTCATACTACTTTGACTGAACACTTCACTTACTTAGCGTCATGTTGAAGCTGAAATTATTTCTCTGCTTCGTGTTGCACAATATAAATGGGAAACTCTCCTACATGTAAAATCAAATATATTATTAAAATACAAAAAAATGGCAGCATACATTACAAAAAGAAATATTCAGTGCATTGCAACTTTTCTACAATGGTGCAGCGATCTGAAGGATCACTTACTCAGATGTGAATCTGCCAGTACATTCAGACTATCTTGAGGGGTCCTTGTCTGGGTCCTGCTGCTTTTTGAGGTGAGGCAGGTAGTGTGATACTCCATATTTGAAATATTCTCACTGGGGAGAATCATATGGCATTGGACAGTACCCAACTAAACAAATATATTTGGGTAAGGTAAGATAAAGGACCCTAGGATGGTTAAGTCCAGTCAAAGGCGACGCTGGGGTGCGGCGTTCATCTCATTTTCAGGCCGAGGGAGCCGGCATTTATGCACAGACAGCTTTCCGGGTCATGTGGCGGAAACCAGAGCGCAGGGAAACACCGTTTACCTTCCTGCCACAGTGGTACCTATTTGTCTACTTGTACTGGTGTGCTTTCAAACTGCTAGGTTGGCAGGAGCTGGGACAGAGCATTGGGAGCTCACCCCGTCGCAGGGATTTGAACCATCGCCCTTCTGATTGGCAAGCCCAAGAGGCTCAGTGGTTTACACACCACCCACATCCCTTGTGTAACATCTTTTAGCTGTACAATGGAACATTCCCACTATCCCCTCTGCCTGTGTGCTCCTGTACACCTCCTAAATCTGCTCTGGGTTCTGCCACAACCCTCTGGATCAGATTTTTTTTTTTTTGGATGGGGGAGGGAGCGCACAGAGTCCACAGGGAGAGGGTGGGGAAGTTGCACTAGTTTAGTTGATCCCACCCACTGATTCTAATGTCCTTTTCATGCCAGGTAAAGAAATGCTTTTCCATTTTCAATGGCAATTGCTATTAAAATTTTAACCTATTTTCAAAGGCACAGGAGACCTGCTTGAAGAGTCTAGCAGTGCAATCTTCTATATGTCTGCTCATAAGTAACTATGTCCTATTGAGTTCAGTGGGACACAATTGCAGTGGGATTGTGTATTGGATTGGACACTGGGTCTCCATCTGAATGTTTTTCAGAGGACAAAAGCAAGAAATTAAAGAACATGTCAGTACGTTTTATACACACACACACACACACACACACACACACACACACATATTCCAAAAATATGTTTCCAGCCACATGTATACCTACAAGAGTCAGTTAAGTGAGAGAGAGTATATTAGGTCACCCAAGCCCTGCCTTATTTCTTCCCCCAAACATCAAGCGGAGGGGGGGTGGCTTAGAGAAACCAAGAGGGGTGAGGTTTAAGTGCACAATGTATTCCAAGCCCCAGCAGCCTTTAAATTTTACAGTGGGCTCCCGATTTAAGTGGTACCAATGGAAGGGGTGGCAGGGTAAATTAAACCCACACTAGAAGAGTAATAATCAATAAACGGCAGGCACAAACACACGCTGCAAGCACACACACACGCACGACTTAAAATTGGAGAGGAGCCCTGGGGATCATCTAGTCCAACCCCAGCAATGCAGAAATATTTAACTGTCCCATACAGGCTCTCAAGGACAATGGAGGGGGAAAACACATAAGCACCCTGGCCAACAAATTAAATGTAAGGCAAACCCTCTCAGTCACCCAGACCAGCCATGCAATTGGACAGGCAAGGGCAATAGAGGGGGAAACATACAAGCATCCTGGCCAAAAATTAAAAGCACCAGGAGTGGGGGGAAATAGAAGGTTAAATGTAGGTTTTTACACGGAAAAGAGGACACAGCAAGGCCAACCTGGATGCCTGGGTTTTTAAAAGCAGTAAAGCAATGAGCGCACACAAGCCTCTTAAAGTTAAAAGGCATGCAAGGAACCAGACCCCTCCCCCGACTCCAAACCTCATGGCTCTTCTCTGTGATGACTCTCCTAGCTGATGACTTGCGATGGGACGCTGATGAGGAATGAGGCCAGGGAGAGGCTGGCACTGCAGCAAAAGGCTGCTGAACACGCCCCCTCCACGGCACCTGGTTGGGTGGCCATCGGGGGGGCGTGAGTGCCAGCCAGGTGAGCTGGAGGCAGGGGGCAACGCCCCCTGCTGGGCGGTGCTCGGGCTCCCGCCCACAACCACTCCCCTCTCTTTCAGGGAGGAGAGTCTTTAAGTGAGAGAGAGTATATTAGGTCAGTTTTATGTAACATTACATCTACCAATCCTTCCCCTCCCCCAAGTCAATTTTTCTTTTATTGATTACATTTCTGTGTTTAAATCTTTTTATTTGATTTTCAAAAAGGAAAAAGAAAAAGAAAAAAGAGACAAAAAAATCATACAAAAAATCAAAACAAAAACCACAAACCAGTGTACAGAATCCAAACAACGAGATTACTCTGAATCTCTTTACTTCCCCCCATCCCATCCATAGGTTCTTTTGATTCTATTTTCAACTGCATATTAATACTTCTCCAAATTTTCATCTTCCTAAGTTATCCATACATTCTGTTACATTATAAGTGTATTTAAAGGTAAAGGGACCCCTGACCATTAGGTCCAGTTGCGGATGATTCTGGGGTTTTGGTGCTTATCTCGCTTTATTAGCTGAGGGAGCCAGCATACAGCTTCCGGGTCATGTGGCCAGCATGACTAAGCCGCTTCTGGAGAACCAGAGCAGCGCACAGAAACGCCGTTTACCTTCCCTCCGCAGTCGTACTTATTTATCTACTTGCACTTTGACGTGCTTTCGAACTGCTAGGTTGGCAGGAGCAGGGACCGAGCAACGGGAGCTCACCCCGTCGCGGGGATTCAAAGCGCCAACCTTCTGATCATCAAGTCCTAGGCTCTGTGGTTTAACCCACAGCACCACCCGCATCCCTCCAAGTGTATTTAAAATCCTGCTAATGTTTTAACTTGTTTACAATGATTTTGTATATACATTATAAACATTTCCCATTCTTTTTAAAAAATTCTTGTCCTCTTGATTCCTGAGCTTTCCAGTTAATTTCGCCATTTGGGCATAGTCCGTCAGCTTGGTTTGCCATTCTTCTCTGGTCGGAGATGTCTCTTCCTTCCATCTCTGGGCTAATAGCATCCAAGCGGCCATTGTAGCACACATAAACAGTTTCCTCTGGTCTTTTGGAATCTTGGTACCTATAATTCTAGATCTATCAATCCTAATGCAGTTCAGCACTGTTTGTAATGCCAGTTTCCTTGAGCACCTTGTAGGAAGGTATCAGAAGCATTGCCCCCTATGCTCGTATTTGTTGATGCATATATTCAAAAAAAAAATCCCAGTACAGTTGTAGCTTAACTAATCCAGTTAATTCTGACTCTTCCTTCCTTCTATGGTAAACAGATTTCCTGACTCCCTTTCTAGCCACTGTATATGGCTTGGGGACTGTTTGTTACCTGACTGGCAGAGGTTGTGCAGGTCTGCTACAGTTTCTTGGAATCCCAAACTATGGAGATTTATAAAGACATAGCACTTTCCATGAATAAATAACAAAATAAATGGAAGTAGCGGTGTAGAAGAGACCATTCACCAAAACACCACACAGGTGACCAACTGCTTCTTCACTCAAATGCTCTAATAAGTTTCCATGTCAGCACTAATTGCAATTGTATAAGAGGTTATTACTAGTTACTGGATTTTCTGAAGTAAAGGGAAATCTGGATTAAATGTAAGGAAAGGAAAGGCTGGCAATCTGATGACAACGACATCGTGTCGACACTGCAAAAAACTTCATGCATGAGCAGTGCTGATTCCACAATAAACTCCCATCTGGAAGCGCCCTCAAGCTATGCAATTTGTCTGTGATGGAGTTGGGAATTGAAGCCAGATCTCCCAGGTCCAATATGCTGTCCATTGAATAATGCAAGATTATAATGAGACTGACAGATGAATAACACAGAGCCAGTATGAAGGGGTTGCAAACAAGAAGGACAATGCTAGGGTTTTGAAAACTGAGCAGACCATGAAAATGGGAGGGCAGAATTATGAATGCCCACATTAGAGGGGGAAATGCACATATGACAAAACTCCAGAAATGGCTGTGGGGTTCACAAGTTTCCTCTGCCAAAGAGATGCATACATTATACTTTGACAGCACACACAACCACTAACACCAACAAGCGCCTATACCAGATGGAAGTTGTTAAGCCATTGTGACTACCATCTGGTAGACCATATTATTAAACTCGCAGGTATGCAGATGGAGACGGAAAAGAAAACATAGCAGATCAACAAAACACAGGATGGGGAAAATAGACCATGTGTCCTGGGAGGTACAAGAAAGCTGTCCATAAAGTTGCATAAATGTTGCTGGCTCAGAGTTCTAGAAGGATTAGAGACCATGACCAGGTCATTGCTAGAAGGCTATCCCTGAGCAATGTCCTTATAGTCTTCTCATTCTGCGCTCTTATCAATTCAGGAGCAAGGCGCATGCCTGATCATCTGTAGTAGCTTATCCTCTAGAAGGTTGGCCATATGTTTTGAACAGGACGCATGGCTTCACTTTGAGCCCCTGTGTGATTTGGAAATAAATATTTGTGTGAAAAAGGATAAATTAACTTACAACATAGAAGGCCAAAATTAGCACAAATCTCAAGAGTGTGCGCAGAAAGCTTTGTACTCAAATTAAACACATGGCGAGGGCAGGGGGTGGGGGCAGGTGGGGAGAGATACACACTGTTGTAAAGTCTTGCTTTAAATATATTTCTAGTTTTTAAATGCTTTTAATTATCTTATGTGGAAGTCACCTTGCACCAGAGGTTTAGAGGGTGATCCATAAATTAATTGTAATAATAACCACTGCAATAAATGTGCATCACTGGACATATACAAACATAACGGGAAAATGGCAGGCATTCCCACACTGTATTCAGAGAAACATGATCTGCCCCACAATCAGGACAGAGCCAGCAGCCATGATCACATACCATGCAGACACAGAGGGAACCAATCGGTGCAGGCCAAGCCAGAGGTGTGTTCATGACATCACCATGCCCCAAAACAAAAGGAACATATACAATCAGGCACTGGCCAGAAGCTCAGTCAAGGAAGCCCTGTGACAAGGGACTCAGCTACACTTGTCAACTATAACTGTGTTACAAATGTGTGACACCAGATAGCGCTGTACAGCAGTGAACCATCACCAATTGGATTTTGGCACTGAGAGCTTTTATAGCATTTTTTCTATAGTGTTTTTTTTAATCAGTGTAGATCCAGCCAAAGTCTGCACCAGTGCCTACACACTCATCAGAAGTCATGCAGAAAAAAGTTTTCATGGCCAACAGATATTGTTCACAGAAATGCCTATGTAAGGTTTCTGTAGTTCTGTTTTCATTTTGTTTTTATCTGAAACAGGAGACTTGTGGTTGTCTCCCTGTCTTTGGCCACATTCACACCATGCATTTAAATCACTATACCACTTTAAAAAATCATGGCTTTCCCCAAAGAATTCTGGGAGCTGTAGAATGGTAAGGATGCTGAAAGTTATAAGAGATCCCTATTCCTCCCCACAGAGCTACAAATCACAGAGTTCCCTGGATTGATTGTTAAACCACTCTTAGAATGTTGGTTCAACAGGAAAGACCCCTGTCTGATCACAACTGTATGGTAGTTCCATAAAACTGGGACCACAGCACTGAACACATGGCTCCAGGTGGATACAAGTCATGCTTCTGAGCTCTGGAGGACGACTAACAGTGACTCCCCCAAAGCCCTCAGTGACTGAGCAGGAATATAAGGGATTACATGGTCCCTGGGTCATCCTGGACCCTGAGTTGTTAAAGATCTTATCCCCTGCAAGCTTTTGAGCACTGGAGCTATGTGCTGGCAATAGTCCGTACCCATCAACAATCTAGCAGCAGTGTTTTGCAAGTCTCTGGACCAGAACCAGAGGTAGCCCACATACAGCATGTTGCAATAATTGAGTCTTGAGGTCAGTAATGCATGAATCACCATGGCCAGACTAATCCTGTCCAAGAATGGCAGAAGCTGACATAACAGCAATAGCTTCTATCTTTTTACTATAACTCTTACCATCCAATGGCTGATGGGAGTTGTGTCGGAAGAGCACCATGTTGTCAAAGGCTAATCTAAAGGATGTCTGGGTCGATCTCCCTTGGAAGACAGAAGAAGAAGAAGAGCATTACAATCTCATGATCGTTTTGGCCCTGCCACCTTTAGCGGACTTTTCTGGTCATCAGTGAGTCTTCCTGTTAGTTGTGGTTCTTGCCATTTCGATAGCTGACACCAGACTTCAATTCTCACATGTTGAGAAGTTTTCTTTCTATAGCTTAGAACTATTAACGTTTTGAAAGAAGTTTCAATATAATTTTGGTAAATGATGCCATCTGGAGTGCTTGTAATTAGCTTGCCAATGAAATTCATTACATATACTTTTTAAAAAGCCTATTGCCCTGGTGATATAAATAAGAGACCTTTGAATAAGAAGGGATGTGATGTGCAGAAATATGCACTTTTCCCATCTGAAGTTCATATAATTAGGAGGTGAAATTTTATTTTTTATGTCAATCACAGAGCCACAGTCTTTTTAAATCTGTTAAGATTGTGCCAGTCTTCACAGCTGCAGGCCAGGAAACTAATTTTGGAGATATGCCTAGGCAACCATGTCCAATGTGTATTGCTGGACATATTTTAATACTATTTATGACAGAAGGTAATTTATATGTTACAAAATGATGCAGTGTATTTGCACTAAACTTTTCTGTGTCATTATGGTCCAATGCCTAGGAAAAGCAAATGATCAGAGTTTTTTTTTTAAAATAAAACTTGAATCTCATAGCCCATAGATGCTTTCTCATCAATTTTATCAGTACAAACCTGAGAAAATGTAATGACAGAGCACCTAGTACCTGCCTTTTCACAAAACCCAGTTTTAATCCGTTTAAGGTTGCATTCTTTGTGTGGCAGCACACTAGGTATCAAAAATTGGCTGAAGCAGCAGTTTGTAGAGTCTGGCCCTGAAATGATTAGGGCTTTAAAAGTCCTATGTCTTGGACCAGGCTACTTGAAATAAGTCATTCTTTCTATTCCTGTTCAGGCTTTTATATCTTCATTGGAGGCCATTCTCCAGACTTCCTAGCGTGGTACAAAATTTTGGTTGTGATGCCTTTTAGGTGCAAGTTGCATACCTTTTAATAGCCATTTAATAGTACAGTGGTACCTCGGGTTACAGGCGCTTCAGGTTACAGACTCCGGTAACCCAGAAATAGTACCTTGGGTTACGAACTTTGCTTCAGGATGAGAACAGAAATCGCTTGGCGGTGGCGGGAGGTCCCATTAGCTAAAGTGGTACCTCAGGTTAAGAACAGTTTCAGGTTAAGAACGGACCTCCAGAACGAATTAAGTTCTCGAGGTACCACTGTATCTTGGGATCTTGTACTAAATATGCTCCTGTGGGGTTGCGTTTCTGCATAATTTTGTGTTCCATATTACTGGACTGCCTGAGTCAAACACAAGCCAAAAAAATATGCAGCAACACAAACACCGCAGGAGCAACTTAAGTACAAGTACAAAATACCGTTAAATCTTGAGTTGTATCTGGAACTCCCTTAACTCACTTGGTGGACTTGGGTGCCTCCTACCATCAAGTAAACATTAAATGTCCCTTTCATGATTATTCCTAGATGTACTTGCCACTTGACCGTCTTAATTCACTGTGTAGGGACTTCTTTGCCTGCAAATTTCATCAACTTCTGTGAAAAAGGAAAAAGAGTTACAACTATTTTTCATTTCCCCATTATAACCAGTTATAACCCTTTATAATCAATTGAGTGGGTGGGGGACAGAGCTCTGCATTCAACTCATCTGATTCAGATCCAAATAACAAGTTGAAACAGAATGATACAGAATAGAACCAAAACAGATTGGGTTGCTTCCTAATACTCCAAATAAAGATATAGCTACAAGGCAAATCTTGCCACTGATGAACACCCCTATTAAATGCCATGAATTATCTTGCAAAACTGTATTCAGCTGGTGGTTGAAAATCCATGCCTAAGAGCTTGGATGGTTCGCTACAAGATCTCAGTGGAGGGCAGCATAGTGCATAAGTGAATAATCAAAACAGAGTGCAACGTTTTCAAAGTGAGCTCAGACCACACAGATGAATGAGAATGGTTGATATACATCAGCACTAAAATCTGGACCATGATGTTAATGTTTCAAATGGAACTCTTTAAACATAATACAGTAGACCTTCTTGCTAATATTTTATCAGCAGATTGAAGAGGAACATGCCCGAACACCTGGTCCTTAGATCAATCTGATATCAAACAAGAAAATTAGCAGAATGTGGTAGAAGGCCAGTTACTGTCTATGTGGCATATGGGTCATTTCCTGGGTGATATATATTGGAAAGATCAGATTGGTGCAGGTGATGCTTGTTAATGGGTGGGGTACTTCTTTTTAAAAATATTTTTATTAACCAATTTCAACATAACAATTTGTCAATCCTCGTAATCAATTACATTATTTCCCCCCCTTTATCCCACCCACCAAGGACTTCCCTCAGCTCCCCTCCCTGATTTTTTTACATATCTTGTTTTCTGCATGTTATAAAATTGTACATTTCCTTGCTTTGTCTATCATATGTTCAACTAATACATTTGTGAATGTTTATTCAAAACCTGCCAAAGAGTCCGCTTCATTTTGTTGTCTTTTTAGATAGTTTGTAAAAAGTTCCCATTCTTCCTTGAAGTCACGATTGTCCTTTTCACGCAGTTTATGTGTCAGTTTGGCCAGTTCTGCATAACTCATCAATTTCTCTTGCCACTGTTCTTTCGTTGGGATTTCCTCCTTCTTCCATCCTTGTGCTAATAAGACTCTTGCCGCAGTTGTAGCATGCATAAATAAGTTCTTTATTTTTCTTGGCAGATCTTGTCCTACAATCCCTAACAAAAATGCTTCTGGTTTTTTTAATGTGTGGGATACTTCTAAATACATAAAAATTTTAAAAATACCCAGTGTAAACTGTACTTTTCTTTTTATCAAGTGGAAACCTCAGTCAGTTGAGCATGAGACTCTTAATCTCAGGGCTGTGGGTTCAAGCCCCACATTGGGCAAAAGATCCCTGTGTTGCAGGAGGTTGGAGTAGATGATCCTTGTAGCCCCTTCCAACTCTGCAACTCTATGTGATATGTTATTATGGAGTTACAAGAATGAGGTATGACATTCCTTTTCACCCTGGATGAAAGTTTCTTTTCTCCTTCCCCTCCCTTTTTAAATGTTACAGTTAAAACAAAAAAAATATAAAAAAACTTATGCACTTAGGGCTTATATTACCATCTGTTTGTAGAATTATTGCTATTTTTAAAACAGAGCCATCTTTGGTGTGAAACCATCTATTGCAGGATATATCTTTGGAAGAACTAGATATTTAGCATTTGCTCGTGCTTAAGGGCACATTTAACATCTCAAGAGTTTCTGACAAACAAAAAAGTAGGTCATTAATATCAAAGAGTAAGTGGAATACTTAAGAACATCAGAATTAGGATAATGACCCATCTAAGACCAGCAACTTGTTCTTACAGTGGCCAGCCATATGCCTTTGGGAAATTCACAAGCACAAGAGCAACTCTCCCCTCTTACAGCTTCCAACAACTGGTATTTATTGTTGCAGAATATAAGGCTCAGTGAAATGGTTCTGGACATAGATATATACAGCTTGTAGGCTTGGGCAGATACAGATACATACAAGAACCTTTGCTCTAAATAAGTTCAGCAGTTCAATACAGTGGTGCCCCGCAAGACGAATGCCTCGCAAGACGAAAAACTCGCTACACGAAAGGGTTTTCCGTTTTTTGAGTTGTTCCTCAAGACGAATTTCCCTATGGGCTTGCTTCGCAAGACGAAACGTCTTGCGAGTTCTTGCGAGTTTGTTTCCTTTTTCTTAAAGCCGCTAAGCCGTTAATAGCTGCTAAGCCGCTAAGCCGTTAATAGCCGCTAAGCCGCTAATATCCTCTAAGTCGCTAAGCCGCTAATAGCCGTGTTTCGCAAGACGAAAAAACCGCAAGACGAAGAGACTCGCGGAATGGATTAATTTCATCTTGCGAGGCACCACTGTATGTAATGCTGGACAAGTAACACCAACAGTTCGACGACTCACAGACTAACTAACTGAGCTGACGTACATTAATCACAGATATAGTCAGGGCAGTGGGCCGCTACTATAGCAACGGGCTTGCCTAACCTTGCACCTGCAAGTAGTTTATCCATGGGGTAATTTACACTCAAAAAGGAAATCAACCCAGTCTCATGTCCAGTTAAAAAAGGTAAAGGACCCCTGATAGTTAAGTCCAGTCGCAGACGACTCTGGGGTTGCGGCACTCATCTTGCTTTACAGGCCAAGGGAGCCGGTATTTGTCTGCAGACAGTTTTCCCGGTCATGTGGCCAGCATGACTGAGCCACTTCTGGTGCAATGGAACACCGAAACCAGAGCAGCGCACGGAAACGCCGTTTACCTTCCCGCTGGAGCGGTACCTATTTATCTACTTGCACTTTTTGGCGTGCTTTTGAACTGCTAGGCTGGCAGGAGCTGGGACCGAGCAATGGGAGCTCACCCCATCACGGGGATTCGAACTGCCGACCTTCTGATCGGCAAGCCCAAGAGGCTCAGTGGTTTAGACCACAGCGCCACCCGCATCCCAACATATTATTACATGTTCTGCCACATACCTCATTTATTGATCAGCCAAATAGCAAGAAGAAGGGAGAAGGGCTAAGCAGCACAAGGGAGTGTAGAGAGATGGAAGTTTAGAAATTTCCCTCCCACTCCCATGTTTCTGATTGAACCACCCACCCAGTTATTAAGCTTAGGAAAAAGCTCGACAGCAGCATGGGGCTAATCATCATGGGGAAAGAGGACTGGGAGAGCAAAACTGTGAAGTACCCAGTACATTTTTTTTAGAACAAGAGGTATGGGAACTCACCATGAACGCCTCCCTTGTTCTCTTAAAATGGCAATGGCACCCAGCTGAGAGGTGCCAGGACTGAGTTCCTGTGAGTTCCAGCTGAAAAAAGCCCTACAAGTACCTCTGATACAGGTCAGAAACACAGCATATATCCATAGTCTAAAGCATGGTTGGAGAACATGGATTAACAGAGCAGCAGGGCTACAACGTCATCTGCAGCCAATGGTCTAACTTGGTATAAGTTAGCTTCTTGTGTTTCTTAATATAACTCCTCTTTATTTTCTAAAACAATAAGCAGCAATCCGGTTCAAACTATTCATTCTTCTGGAGTTTAATCAGAATATATCGGAATGAAATAACCCTTGATCTTTTCCCCGCGAGGATAATTTACATACACTTTCATTTCAGAACAATACATGATTAGACAATTCTGCTTCATAGCATTAAATGGACTGTCTTCCTGTCTTTTCTCAAATGTGAAAGGTTTTTTGACTCTTTCCATAGCTAAATTCTGGGTTTACTCAGGAAGTAATCTAAGATCTTGAAATTTGGGAAGGCATGGTAGCCTGAATTTAGAAAGTAGCATGTGAATGTGGTGTTTGTGTGTGCATCTATTATATTATTTCATAATTTCTTATGCACTATGAACCTCTAGCAGTGTTCGGGATGAAAACTCTAACAGATGCTTCCTAAAAGGCAAATGTATAAACAGGTAGGACATACCGTACTTTATAAGAAAAAACATCCAAGTCCTCATCTGTTTCAGACATGTCCAATGCGGGGGGGGGGGAGGGATGTATTCAGGGTAAAACCTTTTCTGATGTGGTTTTACAATTATCCCACAGTCAAAAACTGAAAGTAGGCTTATAATGTAACAAAACAAATTAGGCCTTTAATACTGAAAACTAATAGAGTATTAACAATTTAGTTGTTGGATTTTTACCTTCTCTGTTCCTTTTCTTTCCCTTTTACTTGTATCTGCAGCAATAGCAGCAGCTGATCTGATTTTGACAACTATCTTCAGACAGTAATGATAATAATAATTAATAATTAATTTATACCATGACCATCTGGCTGGGTTTCCACAGCCACTCTGGGCGGCTCCCAACAGAATAGTAAAAACACGATAAAACATCAAACATTAAAAACTTCCCTAAACAGAGTTGCCTTTAGATGTCTTCTAAAAGTCAGATCGTTGTTTATTTCCTTGACATCTGATGGTAGGGCATACCACAGGGCAGGTGCCACCACCGAGAAGGCCCTCTGCCTGGTTCCCTGTAACCTCACTTCTTGCAGTGAGAAAACTACCAGAAGGCCCTTGGAGCTGGACCTCAGTGTCCTGGCTGGATGATGGGGATGAAGATGCTCCTTCAGGTATACTGGGCTGAAGCCATTTAGTGTGAGAAACTACTGACTACTGTGCCATGTGGTGAGTTCCATAACTGCAGCCTTTCAGAGAAGAACTTTCCAAATCTAGCTTGGCTTCATGCACCCAGACTGGCCATTGGTTCCTCCAGGGCAAGAAGGAGTATAAAAGATTTCTTTTTTCCAGCTGAGACTTGCTTGAAGAACAAAATCTATCTGAATTCCAGTGTGCCTTGCGTTTCTTAACAAAATTACCAAAACGTTACAACTTCCTATACTAATGTGTACCACTTGCACAATCGTAATTTTACAATGATGACTTCTATGACTGGCTAGCTCACCACATTATTTGAACAGACCAACACAGTGGATAAATTCTCTGTTGTTGACAATGTACTCCAAAACTCCGGATGACCCTACTCAGCAGTTTCATGGAGCTGTTAAACAGCATTGGGTATAAAACTGAATCCTGAGGAACCCAACACTGAAAGCTCCATGGAGTCAAAGAGCACTCCCCAGGCATCACCTATCCAAATAGGACTGGAACCACCTCAGAACCACTCCCAACTCATACAGCTGCTCCAAAAGAATACCATAGGTAATGGTATCAAAAACCAATGGTATCAAAGAAGAATCAACAGGGACACAATTCCCCTGTCTCTCTTCTGACAGAGGCCACTGTACAAGGTGACCAAGGCAGTTTCTCTGCCAAAAACAGGCCTAAACCCTGATTGAAATGGATCTAGAAAATCTGTTTTCCCCAAGAGAACCTGACT
The DNA here is from genome assembly GCF_027172205.1 of Podarcis raffonei. Taxonomy (NCBI): domain Eukaryota; kingdom Metazoa; phylum Chordata; class Lepidosauria; order Squamata; family Lacertidae; genus Podarcis; species Podarcis raffonei. The sequence continues at coordinate 55,604,580 of NC_070612.1, read as the reverse complement.
CTGGTCCATGACCACCTGCTCAACATTGCCCAAGAAGAGAAGATTGGCAACTGGCCAGTAATTACATAGATTTTCCAAATCCAAGGTGGGTTTCTTGAGAAGTGATTTTACCACTGCCTTATTCAAGCAGGCTGGGATCACCCACTCTCACAAGGAAGCATTAATCACATCCCTGATCCAGCCAGCTGTTCCAACTCTGCTAGTTTTTATCAGCCAAGAAGGGCAAGGGTCCAGAGTGCAAGTGGTTGCCCTGACCAATCCAAGCACCTGGTCCACATCCTCAAGCCTTCTAACTGAAACTCACCCAACACAACAGGACTAGACAGTGCTCCAGGCACCCCCTGAGATCCATACTTCCTGAACATAAGATACTACTTGAGTTGTCACAGCAGCTAAAGTGGACTTATTTCTGTCCTCATCACTCCAAATGTATCAACTGGTCTGCCGGTGATCCCTTAACTGGCCAGATATTTGCTTTGGGAACCAATGATTTCATTGGGAAAGCACCAAGACAAAGAAAGATATCAACATCAGAGAAAGGTCAAATAACAACATTGTAGCTTCATGGGTATTTGCCTATTAATCAGCCCATTTTTTTCTGGGGGGTGGGTGGGAATCAACTGGCCTAGGTTCTCTGCACTCCTCTACTATGGGCTTAGAATTGAACACGATCACAGTCAAATGTGGTTGTATCAATAAGCTCTTGACTTTTTTAAAAAATAGAGCAATCAACTTTGCCTTTTTCATCTGAAAGCTCTTCTTTTCTGATTAGCGTATTCATTTCCAGCTTTTCCATTAAAATTAATTAATTTTGCACTAATTAGTTTGAATTTGAAGAAGGTGCATATTTTTTCTTCTGTGGTTTCCCTTCTACATTCTTTTAGAAAAGCCTTTATCACACCTGTTAGTCTTGATAAGTAATCCTTAAAGCTCCATGAACTATTATGCAGGCTACCACCATTCTAGTACTTAAATATCTAGATGGCAGCTTCAAGTAATTCATCATGTTTTCTTAGCAATCACATTGATCTCACACGTCATTTAGGGCTTAATGATGATTAAGAATATTTAATGAAGTCTAACTCACTTTGATAAATTGACCTTACATTTGCTGTAACTAGCATTTTAAACTACCAAAAGTTCAACAAAGACATTACAGGGTTCTTGAAGTATTTGGCATATTTGTTTTATTTTTTTTAACTAAGGGAAATCTGAACAAACATTGTAGTAGAAACGAGTCACATGTTACAGGGCATAGTCTTATAAAGGTTGGTTTTGGGGATGGGATAAAATTAGGTCCCTTGCATTTTGATGCAAAACTACCAATTCCACACTTCCTGAACCAATATGCCAGGCTGAGAAACCTCCTCAGGTGCCAAATGTTGCCCACTAGGTCTCCCTGTTTGGCCCATGAAGCCTTTCCCCCAAAACCATGTCCACTCACCCTACACTTGCTATCATATGTAGTGTCAACTTGGGGCAGGTAGAGGCAAGGTAGAAAGTATTACAGTAGTCTACTCAGGATGTGGGATGTGGGTGGCGCTGTCGTCTAAACCACTGAGCCTTGGGCTTGCTGATTGGAAGGTCGGCAGTTCAAATCCCCATGATGGGGTGAGCTCCCGTTGCTCGGTCCCAGCTGCTGCTAACCTAGCAGTTCAAAAGCACATCCAAGTGCAAGTAGATAAATAGGTACCACTCTGGCGGGAAGGTAAACGGCATTTCCGTGCACTGCTCTGGTTCGTCAGAAGTGGCTTAGTCATGCTGGCCACATGACCCGGAAAGCTGTCTGTGGACAAATGCCAGGTCCCTAGGCCAGTAAAGCGAGATGAGCGCCGCAACCCTAGAGTCATTCACGACTGGACCTTACAGTCAGAGGTCCCTTTACATGAGCTGTGATAAACTAGGGCACCTTTGTTTCTACAAAACAGATCCGTCAAGTGAAAAATGGTGCTGGAATCTTTTCCATGCGTTAACAGGCTACTAATGTTACAGATTCTTGGGTGAGTCTACCTTGCCTGTTGGATAAGTGATGAAGACGCCACATATTCCCACATTCTTCAGGTAAGAAGGAAGGCCTTCTCAATCCCATTGGTGCCCTGCAACTTCATTCCCTTTCCTGCACATCTCAGCCAAAGTGACCAAAGTCAATGACTAGCAATCCCTTTAATTCTCCCCCCCCCCCCAACCAACTACTTGGACCTGTCAACAAGCCCCAAGTCAAATAAGAAAAACCACTTTCTTGATATCATAAAGCTGGACATTCTTATGGGGTGGAAGAGTTAGCATGTGTGTCATGCTTTGTTTTTTTCTTTCCCCAGTGCAGGTTGTAACCGTAGTAACCAAGTATCCATAGTAACACTGATATTCTTGAACAATATTTTAATCAAAATCATTTGATTGCATTCTGATTTCAGAGTCAAAGGGGAGTTTCATATTGTAATATTTCTGCACACTGTTATTCACACCTCCACATTTCTTTGTATTGTAACCTCTGGCTTGGAAGGCTTTTTAATCTTGTTTTGAATAAATATTAATGTCTCTCTTTTTAATATATGGCTTTAGGGGGAAAAAATCTGAACATTCAAATTGATGGAATGATTGCTAAAACTGCTGTAACCGTACTGCGTGTACTTTTGGTGTGTGTTTAATATGTGAATTTCATCTAAAGCCTATAGTTCTCAATCCAGCAGAGCTGCTAGAAGAAAAATACTTTGGGGTATTTTGTAAAACAGAAAACAGATTTTCTTGATCCTTCTCCAAAATCTCCCCCCGCCATGTGCTCTGAAGGGTTGGGGGCTTCATCTGAATAATGTGGGAAGAGGAACAAATGGTTTCATGGAGAAGGAGCAATGGTCAAGAACAATACCTTTTTCACCTATTTGTAGAAGCCTCTGTTGCCTGGAGATGCTCTCCATGAACCTATTCTATTTATGGAAGAAAACCTATGGATCTAATCCAGTGTAAACTTAATCTGATTGTAATGCACAGCAATTAAATGTAATGAAAGTAATGAAATATTGTTCTTAACCTCCCACATGAATGTTTAATTTTAAGTTTGCATGCAAAAATAAGTTTTGCAATCTGCTTTTAGTCAAGCATTAGCAACAAGTGCAATTAATGTTAAAATAAAAGCAGCGAAACGCACAACACAATATTAGGATGTGGAATACAGCCAGTTCTGTATTATTCCAAACTTCCAGGCTCAGAAGCTTCTCCCATTGGGCAATTATAGTAGTTTGGAAGCTTCCGACCGCAGGAGGTTGAGAAAGGGCTAAATTGTTTGCAACTGCTTTTGTCATTGAAAATAAAACCCCACCAACTTCAAATTCACCCAGCAAACGCAAATCAAAGTGGATATTTAGGACAAACCAAGATGTGATGGGGTGGGGTGGTATGGTGATAATGGCAATGCGTGTGCTTGTGTTGAAATATGATAAATATTGGCAAGTGAGACATGCATGTTTTATGAATAACTTTAATAAACATGGATTTGTAACAGCCAGTGGCATTTATTTGTTGTGTGTAATAATGAGCACTCACACTTTCCTTTTTTTTTTGAAAATTTTTTATTGTTAAAATAATTCAGCATTAATACACATGTATTACAAATATACAAGCATACAAACATACATTTCATACAATCCTTAAAAGTGTTCAAACATACCTACACTCAATCCCACAAATAATTCCTTTCCCCATCACCATCCACCACCCCTCACCCCACCTTTGTGTTAGACTTCCAATCTACTCAATTGCAATTTCTTTCCACTTCTATTACTTTCTTTCACACACCTTTAACCTAATTTCATGCTTCTTTTTCTATTACACATTTTTATCCATCTTATTTAGTATTTCAGTATTTGAAACGGAACTTGTTTATTCTAATAGGAGTTCTGATTTTTCAAGATGGTTTTGCAAGGATCCTTTAAACACCTTCCAGTCCCTGTCTATCTTCTCTTTTGCGATCTTTCCGATTTCTCCCATTGTTTTGGATATATTGTAGTACAGTACTCCAATAATTTGGCAAGCCACTCTATTTTTGTCGGTATAATACCACTTTTCCAATTTTTTGCAATCAATAGCCTTGTGGCTACTGTTGCGTATTACAATGTGGGTGCCCTTTGCGGGATTGTGTGCGGCACTTTGGACCCCAGGGAACTCACAGATGGCGTAGGCTGGCCTGTCTCTCAGTGTTATTCTTTGGAGGTTCACGCCCAGCCTCAGTTAGTCAATTTACATTGCTGAGAGATGGGGCCAGTTGCATAAATAGGGGGTGAAGCCAGCAACAGCCAGGCAGTCGGCTCAGGAGCTTCACCCACCCATCATCATCATCACTACCACTTTTAATTTGTATACCGCCTTTCTATCTTACAATACTCAAGGTGGTTTACAAGCTGAAGAAACAAAGAATGTACACCTGTCAGAGGCTCAGGAGCAGAAGCACAGGGGAGAGAGCAAATAGAGAGCGGAGGAGAGGAATCCGAGGGGAGCGTAGGGGAATACGACAGTGACCCGAGAGATTCCATGAGCTTCTCCAGCGAATCAGAAGATTCCCAGAAGGGGGCGCCTATGGTAAGGGCAAGGGGGGTCCCAGGGGGGACGCTCCAGAAGCAAGGGGCCAGCGGGGACTCCCAAGGGAGCAGTGGAGGATCAGGACCAGCTCCCCCACCAGAGCGCAGTGGGGGGGAAGAGTCACATGAGTCAGGACCAGCCTCTCCTCCAGCAGGGAGAGAAGATGAGTCAGGGGTAACCACGCCCCCATCAGAAAGTGGGGAAACGGAGGGAAGGTCAGGTCCAGCTAGCCTCCCCGAAGGAGGGAGCAGTGACACAAGTGTAACGGTCAGAAGGAAAGTGGGAGGCTGCGCGCGCGCGCCAAGTTCAAATGTGCAGGAGCGCGGGACAGCAGAAAACCCGGATTGGGAGCCAGGTCCTAAAGCCCGAAGGAGGGAGGGGGAAGAGTCAGGGGACTCAGCGACAGAGGAGTCTAGGAAGGGCGAGACCCCGACTAGCAGGCGGACCCAGAGAAGGAAGGAACAGAGGAAGAGGTGGAGTAAGGCTAGAATCTTAAACTGGTGTCAGGGGGGAGGAGATTCAGATGGAGCTTCGGCGGTCTAAAGTTACAGACGTAGCGTTGCACGCTGCGCGTGTGGAAGTGAAACTGGACTTCAATAAAGACTTTTATACTAAAGAACGAAGCAGCGTTGGTCTTGTGTGAGCTGGGACCTTGGGCAGCGCTGACAACACCTTATAACAATCTAATGCAATACAAAAATGTGATAATAAAACAGCTTTAAAATAAGCAATCTACATCAAATAAAGTAATTCAACAATCATTATGAAGGAATGGGTTTCTGTGTAGGAAGTTTAAAACTGACTCAACCCCCCCTTTTGTTCTTTCAAAAGAGAGCACTTTTAAATGCGTAAAACTTGAGCTGTTGAGCAAAAACATAAACAAGCTCTCTCCTTTATCAGTCACGGCAAGGGATGGCCTTGGCTCTCTAGGGGAAGAAAGAAAACACGTCAGAACTTTATCTTATGTGCTGACCACAAAATACGCGCAAGACCGATGTCTGGGGAAAACGCCAAAAGCGTGTTCCCGGAGATGGTGACCTCGTCCCAGATAAGAGTAGGAACAGGAAGATCCTTTTATGGTCAGAAGTACAGGAAGGAAGATCCTTTTATGGTTGAGAGTACCAGAGCAGGAACATATGTGATGTCAACCTGCGTACGTAGGCCAACGTGGTTGGGCTCCTAGGGGAGGAGTGAGAGGGTGCCTGGAGGATATATAAACTGCATGAAACCTGTCATTTCTTTGGACTTGCTGTGGACTTGATCACACAAGTGCCTTCTGCTATCCGGAGAGCAGAATAAACTCTTTCTTTGAACCAACCTCGGTGTCCTTTGACTTCCTTCCTCCTGTCCCGGAGCAACGCAGACCCAATCGGTGAACTCCAATAAGGCTACAATTAGAATAGTATAGAATAATAATACCACCACATAAAAATTAAACAGAAACCTACTCTTAACAATTACAATAAATAATTTCGAAACGACAATCAATAAAACAATGGCAAGCCACAGTGCATAAAATAATACAATACACATTGAGAAGCAGAGACTGGAGGGTGGCGCAAAGCAGGTGGAAGAAGGCCTTACCTGATGAAGTCTCTCTCCTCACAGTTCTTCCTCCAGGACCAGCTTCCTTATGAGGACTCCCAGGCATAGCTGTCAACCTTCCCTTATTTGGTGGGAAACTCCCTTATTTCAGCGCCATTTCCTGCTCCTATGCCAGATTGCTGATATCCCGTAAATTTCCCGGATTTCAAAAGAAGCAGCTCCTCTCCCTCCCTGCCAGCCAGGGAGCTCCTCAACTGCGTTGCTCGGCTGCGTTGCTCACCAATAAGGAGCCTGAGAACGACTGGGGAGTGGAGCTTGCATGCCTTGTGCCGACCAAATCGGCCGCGTTGCCTGGGGACTCGCCTTTGCTCAGTGCTTCCCAGCGGAGAGGTGACGGTGGTTTTCATTGCTGCTGTATCCCTTTGCTGTGTTGCTGATATGTGGGAACCACCACTTGAGGCTTCGTTTGGCTGCTGGCTGGGCTTTCTGCCTTTGGGCCTTTGGTTCGGAGGGGCTCTACTCTCTCTCTCTCTCTCTGTGTGTGTGTGTGTTGTGTGTGTGAAAGAGGGAGTGAGAGAAAGAGAGAGAGAAAAAGAGAGTAAATGTGTCACTTAAGCTGATAGTGAGAGAGTGAGAGAAAGAGAGAAAAAAAGAGAGTGAATGTGTCACTTAAGCTGATAGTAGGAATGCTGTAGCTTCACACACTTACCTTCACACAATGTGTAATTAACTTGGGGAATTTTTTTACCGCAGGATGTGGTGAGGTCAGTACTTTAGATTTACAAGGGGATCTGAGAGATGAATGGGAGATATGGTTTGTCAGTATTAATGGAGAGCTAAATAGAAACTTAACCCCAAAAGTTAGGACCAAGATTCAAATCCTGACTGGGTAACTTTGCTCACTAGTAACATTGAACCATGAGGACGAGATGGTTGGACAGTGTTCTCAAAGCTACCAGCATGAGTTTGACCAAACTGCGGGAGGCAGTGGAAGACAGGAGTGCCTGGGACAGGTGAGGCTGCTGATCCCTTATTTTGGCTGCTGATCCCTTATTTTCGAGGCTGCTGATTCCTTATTTTCAAATCTGAAAGTTGACAGCTATGCTCCCAGGGCCAGGGCCCAACCCTCCATTTGTTTAATCGTGTCCTCCAAATCATGGATAGCCGTGTGTTGCGGTAAGATCACCAAACTGCCTTCTTGTTGCTGGGGCGGGCCCATTTGGATGACCTCCTCACCTCATTGGTTGCCCCTTTGTTGGTTGGGGTTTGATTGGCAACTAAGGGGCTATTCAAGGGGCTGCACTAGGCAAAATACTTTCTCTTTTGCATCGTGCAGCGATCTCCCACCCTCCCTATAATTTAAGGTTGTGTTTTTGACCTTGCTGTGCCTGTCTAGGGGTCATCTGTTTTTGGAGCAGGGGCCCGGTAGGAATTTTACCACTTGGCTGATTAGCTAGTGCCATTTGGTTTTTGCCTTCTGTGTAGCAAATCGCCACAACTTTGTGAGGTTGGCGGTTAGGTATTGGTTCATTCTTTGGTGGAGGGGATTATGGATTGGGTGTGCCTGCCCCTCATTTTTGCTGCTGCTGCTGCTGCTGCTGCTAGGGAATTCTGTTAAAGTAATCCAGGGGCTGGATTTGTTCTGTCCGATCCCCTCTCAGGGGTAGGGCCATGCCAGAGTTCCTGGGAGCATATGGGGTGAACTAAGAGGCGGAAATCTGCCTCTGTGTTTCCCCAGTATCTTTTCCCTTACTGACCCCTGGAGGTTCCAGTTGTCAGTCCTGTTCCTGCTGGTGCAGGTTCAGGTAGTCCGAACCAATGCCTAAGCAACCACTCACATGCTGCAATCAATAAAGTTGTGGCCAAAATTAATGCCAAAAATCTTTTAAAAATATTTTGTGTCCTGTGTGATTTATTTTGGAGGGGGTTTGGGGGTCTTCACATACAAATGTTTCTTGTTTGCAGGTTAACCTTTCTTCTTCCTGTTTAGCAGGCGCTGCTACAGTCTTTTGACTGGTTGCTGCTGAAGAACCGGGAAGAAATTTTCCTGCATTGGCAGGTTTTGTCTTCCCCATAGCAATTCGTCACAACTTTGGTGGTTTAAGGCCTTGGGGGGAATCCTTTAGTCTTTCCTTCCCTAAATGGGGGGGGGGCATGAAGGTGTGTGTGTGTGTGTGTGTGTGTGTGTGTGACAGAGTTGCCCCTATTGAAGAGAGGGAGAAGCACTGCTGGTCACACCACACACACAATGCAAGTTACACTTCTTTACTAGGGTGAAGGCAGTTGGCTTACAAACTTGTTTTTATAGTAACACAGTTTACAGCTTTCAAAACTTCCAACATTCATTTCAATTTCACTCAGTGAGAACATAAAATGTTTGCTATAATAATGCAGAACACCGTCTGCCAGCTCTGTCTTCTGCCTACCGCCACCAAAGCACACATCAATTGTTGAAAGAATCTGGAGCCAAGATTGACATCAAAATAATTTTCTGGGAAGCACTGCTGGTGTCCTTTCATAGGAGATTTTTCTGAACAGAATAAGAAATGTGAATTAAAGAAAGATAATGTCAGGATCAAAACTGTGAAAGACTTGTTCATAGTCTCTAATTCACCCGGGCACACACACACACACACACGAGGTAGCAAACACCACTGAATACTGCAAATGGTATTATATATTTACATGATATCACTGTGGAAGAAAGGTCCCTTCAGATAGAAAATAAACTTGTTGCTTTGGGCAGGGGATTTGTTTGTTTGTTTGCCTGCCGGAGCATGGAACCATGTGACGCTACTGGAAATGGTATCCTTGAGGCACAGGTTTACAATGACAACCTCATCTGGTGTTTGGGAAAATTGGGCTCTACCTTTGAAGAGTTCTGTCTAACTCAGGGATGGGAAACTTACTGGATTCCAACTCCTAGAAGCTAAGTGATGTTGAAGTTGCAGTTCAGCAACATCTGAAGGGTCACAGATTGCCCATCTCTTGTCTAACCTATAGAGATGCTTTGAGATGGGACCTTCAACACAAGCTCAAAAGTACCCGGTAGTCTCTGTTAGGAATGTTTATTCCACATCCCTCTTAGAGAGAGGCAATTTCCTTTGTGTGACCAGGCAGTGACAGCCCCAGCCCCCAGGGATCATAAGGAAGGAATAAAGATTCTGACAATGTGTTATGGAATTAAAATTAGGCCACAACTTTATCAAACTTCTGAATGTAGGAAGACCTTGGTTTAGGCCTTGGGAGTATATCCCTCCCAGCCCCCCAGCCGGGGGGGAACTGGGGCTCATCAGGGTAAATGGGATATGGGGGTGCTCTGTGAGATGTAAGTGTAGCAGGCAGCCCACCCCATATCCCCACACACTGACGACCTTTCAGTGTATGGCCAGTGACACCCATATATATAACCCCTTTAAAAGGGGGACCCTGGAATCGCTGCCGCAGCGGGGTAAAGTCACCACTCCATGCCCCCCCCCAATATAAGGAAGAAAAGACTAAAGGATTCCACCAAAGATAATAACTGCCAAAGTTGTGACAAATTGCTACAGGAAAGACAAAACCTGCCAATGCAGGAAAATTTCTTTCCAGTCCTTCAACAGCAACCAGTCAAAGATCGTAGCAGCGCCCACTAAACAGGAAGAAAAAGTTAAAGAAACATTAAACAAAGGGAGGGTGAATCTCCAGAGCTGACTGCCTGTCTATTGTCGGCTCCACCCCCTATTTATAAATGGGGCTGGCCCCACCTCCCAGCAAGAAACTTGAGTACTGAGGCTGGGCGTGAACCTCCAAAAATTAACACTGAGAGGCAAGCCAGCTCCTGTTTGCCATTAAGTTCCCTAGGAATCGCAGCACAGCGCGCGATCCCTCAAAGGGCACCCACAATGTAAAGACTGAGTGCTCATTAACTCTCTTGAATTCTATTTCTCACAAAGGTTAAATCTGTCAGTTCAAAACTTAAGACCCATATTAATGTTTCAGAATTCCTTATCAATGATGCTGTAATGCAAAGATTAGAAAACTGTGGCCCTTCAGATGTTGCCAACCCGACTTCCAGCAACTTCAGCCAGCAGGACCAATGGTCAGAGACAATATCTGGAAGGCCATAGGCTGCCCATCTCTATTACATTTTATCAGTGCATCCCACCGCCTAAAATATCCCCTTCTAATACCACAGGTACTTATGCAAAACTTCAGTGAAGTTGGTTTAGTACTCACCATTCATTCTCAATGTAATCCTTCATTCTGGTTATATTCGTAACATTGCCTTCATTCTCTGCAGCAACCAATGGATGTGGTTCACAGAAGGTACAAAAAGTTGTATGTGTTTTTTAAGCACAAGTAATAGCAGGTAAGGATAAACATTAAAGATAGAATTTCTGCAATGATCGGAGCCTCTGATGTATTTTGGTGACATTTCATATGGCCTTTACCTGCTGTATATTTTCTACCCCAAATATAATATTCTTTGACTGGTTTTATCTGGCAGGTAGTACAGAATATATGAAAGCATGGCCCCTCTATCGGCTAATCTTCCACTTGTAATTTAACTGCTATTACTTTCTTACAGCTAATACTTTGCATTGCCAATTTGCCATGGGTAACCTATAACCTCCTCATGATTGCAAAGCTTCGTCTCTCCACACATTATGTCACCATATCTGAACTGCCTGAAGCTACTCTTCATGGGCCGATTATAGGCAATAATATTAGGTGCAGAGGAGTGCTTGAAATCCTAACTATATGAATGAAAAAGAAAAAGGTTCAGATGCATAAATTGACTGGGCTTGGGTGCAGTCTAATGGTGCATCTACAACACTATTTAAAACAATTTTTTAAAAATAGAATGTATAGCATTATGCAGTTCACCTTACAAGCATAGCACAAATGGTCAAAAATATAGAAGCCTTAAAGTTGCCCACAGAATACAGTGGAACAGAACAGAGCAGAACAGAATGCAAGCATTAAAATGCATTAATTGGAAAAGAAACCAGAAAAAAGAATCCTGGCTTAATTTCGACCTTCAAAAACCACCACAAGTAGACAGGACTTTGAACTTGGGATTCCCATTGGAAGAGGTTTGCATATGTAGGGCTCTAGAAATCTTTGTCAAAAAAAGAGCTTTGACCAGATTTTGAGGTCTGGCCTTTGGGGAAGCAGGAGACATGGTTTTGAAAGGTGCCCTGCCCAATTGCCTGTAATTGGGCAGGATTAACCATTCCAGAGGGGCAGATATGTCGGCAGATTTCATCCACTACTGACAAAAGGGGGGGGGGGATTATGGCTGTTTTTTATTTCCCAGTTGTACAGTGGGAGAACTAAAATGAAGGTTCATCCCCCAACCTGTAAGGTAGACTCAGCCTTGGATCCTGAGCCGAACCGGACACTTTGGATCAAAATGGGCAGAAGAAGAAGAAGTAGAGTTTGGATTTGATATCCCGCCTTTCACTCCCTTTAAGGAGTCTCAAAGCGGCTAACATTCTCCTTTCCCTTCCTCCCCCACAACAAACACTCTGTGAGGTGAGTGGGGCTGAGAGACTTCAAAGAAGTGTGACTGGCCCAAGGTCACCCAGCAGCTGCATGTGGAGGAGCGGAGACGCGAACCCGGTTCCCCAGATTACGAGACTACCGCTCTTAACCACTACACCACGCTGGCAGTGTTCTGAAGCAACAAAGCAATGCCCAAACTGAATCTTCAGGTTGCCATATTCACACCTATAGTGACAGCTGTGCTCTCTGGCTCCTTTTCCCCTTCCAGTTTAGCATTACTTGATTATACCAGCAGCACTGATATTAATGGGGAACAAGTTTTTTTTTTCATTTTCTGTTGCATGAGATTTTTCAACTGTTCTTCTATGTTCTTTCAATGCTGATTTCAAATCTGAAATCGATTTTCGTGTACATGCTACAGTTATCTTGCAATTTCCTTTTTTATTAGTTTAACATAATTATTACAAAATACGGGACGCGGGTGGCACTGTGGGTAAAAGCCTCAGTGCCTAGGGCTTGCCGATCGAAAGGTCGGCGGTTCGAATCCCCGTGGCGGGGTGCGCTCCCGTTGCTCGATCCCAGCGCCTGCCAACCTAGCAGTTCGAAAGCACTCCCGGGTGCAAGGAGATAAATAGGGACCGCTTACTAGTGGGAAGGTAAACGGCGTTTCCGTGTGCGGCTCTGGCTCGCCAGAGCAGCGATGTCACGCTGGCCACGTGACCCGGAAGTGTCTTCGGACAGCGCTGGCCCCCGGCCTCTTGAGTGAGATGGGCACACAACCCTAGAGTCTGTCAAGACTGGCCCGTACGGGCAGGGGTACCTTTACCTTTTATTACAAAATACAAGCAAAATATTGCAAATACATACATACATATTTCAGATAAGCACACATATATACAGTAAAGTTATCTTGCAATTTTCGACTTTTGCCGATATGTCATATTTACACTGGGAATAAGTGGACACTGACATGTTGATCTGCCCTAACCACATAGTAATTATTGTTTTGCAAACTTAATTTTTCTTTATTTTTATAGTTTTGTAACCTAAATATTTGTATTTTTCAGATTAGACCATGGTCATCAGGTTCCTCCTCCTTTCTGTTTCTCATATAAAAGTGTCTTCTTCTTCTTCTTCTTCTTCTTCTTCTTCTTCTTCTTCTTCAATTGCATGAATGAAAAGGTTGCATGGGGGCAGGGGGATACGGTTATCTTTTTCCTCCTCTATAAAGTGTTGTGTTTGGTTTGGATTCTTTTTTTGTTGTTGTTCTAGCACTCCAGATAGCCTCCTTAGTGAAAGTAAAGAACAAGCCAGCAGGGAGACGGAGGGCCTGCTGTTGCTCACAGCTGTTGTAAGGCTGCCTCATGAAATTTTCATCTGCCTCCTTCCACACAGAAACTTTGCAACTACACTTCAGTTCTCAATCCCCGATCTTAATGGCTATATAAAACAATCACCCCAAAAGGATGCCCAGAAATTAAAGCATTGATCATCCCAAATTCTCAGCCTTACCAGAAAATTTGACTTCATCCATAAGAAATGGCATTTTGTGTGAGAAGCAAGGGTAAGCGACTTCAAATCCTTATTACGTATCAGTTACAATGGGGACCCGAAATGCAGCAAATGTCTGAAAACATAAGAGAGAAACTCATGAGTCTGATTGTCAGCATCCGCCGGCGTAGGCCTGATGACTTACAAAATTCAGCTGGGATCGGTTGGCGTCCACATATGTATGGTGACATATGTTTCGGACATATTTCAGTAGCACCCTACGGTATACTGAATGCTTAAAATTCTCATCTGTCCTCACAACAATTCTGTGTGACAGATAAGGGGGCGTGAGGCAAAGAGTTATTCACCCAAGAAGACATCTAACTGAGAAGCGCTCTTCCTTCCAGCATTCTGCCTACAGCACCAAACTGACCTCAAGTGAATTTCATTACAGTAGGCGCCATTAATTTGCATGTCGAAATAAGGTTAGCCATTTCAGCACCAAAGATTAGAAATGGAGCTATTTCTTTTTTACTTCCTTTGTGAGTCTGCCCATTTGCTAAGATCTCCCTCAGAGATTCTATTTCTATTCCTGCCTTTCCAAGGGCCTCCTCAGAGGCAGCACCCTCAACCCACATTGTGGGACTTGATCCTGAAACAGGTTTTACTTGGTGTCTTCCTTGAAAACTTTTCATGTTTTTGTTTTGCTGCTCTTCTGCTTGTATTTAATTGCTTTGAGGCCTTGTGCTGTCTTCATTTAAAACAGGAACTGGTGTGGTTTTTTTTTTTGAGGGTTCAGAGGAGATAGTATTGTTGTTGTTGTTTTCTGGACATAAAAGTGCACGTAGCAACATGTTGCAGTGCTTCGTGTGTGTTTATATGTAAATAAAGTAGATTAGCCAAAATGTTGAGTTGCTGAGGTCTGTTAGGCAACTGCGAAGACTCTGTGGATCCCTAAGTGTGCCGGTGTCTGTTGGCATTGGTCACTGTGATGTTCGGGCAGAAGAAAGCTTTTGAAGCTCCCAAACGATCGACCAGGAGGAAGGGAATATGCCAGTTGGGCATGTGTCTCTGCCAGGGTCCTACTCGAGTGTAGGCTGAACTCCTGACATGCCCAACAGGTCGATTGCAATCTACAGGTTCATCGCCAAGGTTCTCTAGGTCGATTGCAGGAGTTAAAAAAGAGATCACCTGGCTGCTACTGAGTGATCGTGATGCGCCCCACCCCTGGTGTTATGTCCCATCATTGCTGTTGGTGCTGTTAAAGGTTTTATTCCCTTGGTCTGCGGCAGGGTGGGGGAAGAAAAAATGACTGTTGGATGTGATTCAGTATAAGGCAACTTCCTATATTCTTATACATGCTACAGGTTTCACAGTCACACTGGGGAAGACACAGTGTACTCTTTCTGAATATTTGAATCAGTTCTTATTGCCTTCAGACATTCACACACTGTTCTCTGTCCTCCATCCAGGAAAGCATGAGGAATTATCAGGGTTCAAGGACATATTTCAGACAAGAAAACGTTTCCATAGTGGCAAGGAGGGTCATGGAGGGTTGAGGCCTAGGAAGACGGGGTGTGGGCTGGGGAATAGTTCTGAGGAACAGACATAGAATTCTGGAAAGCCATATTTGACGCCTGGACCTGAAGTTCTCCAGATCTGATACAGTTTGCTATGTGTGGCTGTAATAGTGATCACGATTCACAGGAAATGGGTGTCCATTTTGCTTGACAGGGTTGCAGAAAGCAATAGGGTTCCACAGCAAACTCCCAACTTGCTAATTATCTCAAAATTGTGAATAGTAATACACAAGTTAATATTACCTTTGGGACTAGGTCTTTGGATTCCGTTTAATTTCATGACTGGTGCATAAAACTATAGATGTAGTGCAATGTATACATTATTCTTTAAGAATATGAGTACTTACAGTGGTTCATGTCTCTTAATTGCTTTGAGTTCTTGTCTGTGAATTCAAATAAAGCTAATGAGTGAATGGCTTCAGAATTTCAGAATAAAGCTTTGGCAAATTAATTTTTTATTACAAATCAGAGTGAAATTATTGCTGAAATTGCTTTTGATCTCTTGCAAGGAAGAATGTGCTAATTAATTTGTTTTCATTGCAAATAGGAATGAAACCAGTTAATGTGTTGCTTTTAAGGGTTGTTTTTTTTTAAAAAAACCCGATAGCATCAACATTGATTGATTTGTTTTTAGATCCTTAAACATTGCTGAGAGGAATTAAATAGTTGAATAAATTGCTTTTGCTTTCTAATTGCACCTAAATAATGAAATACACTTTGTAGTTTTTAGAGATTAAGGAGAGAGATTAAAGTATTGTAAGTAAAATTAATGTTGATGGTTGTTGAGTGGAGGAATATAGTTCTCTAGTGCATTTTGTATCAGAGCAAAATTCTTTTATGCAAAAGGAGTGAAATACAATTCTATTTAGATTACAGACACAATTACTTTATAGACTGAAAATGGCAGGGTAATAAAATAGCTATGCATTGGATAACAGTGCTGTTTGCTATTGTGTTCCATGGTGTGTTAAACAATTTACTTCTAAAGCTCTTTATACATTTGGGCTGTGTTGAATGTTCAGCTCGAAAAAGTACACCAAACCTCCTACAACATTCTGAAATCTGGAGTGTCTTTTCGCCTGCACTTTACTTTAGCAGCTGTTCCAGTGTTTTGGGGGTTTTTTTGGTCTTCCAGTGGTGCTTTGTTTTCCTTCCAACATGATTCCCAGGTAATTTGTGATCAAGTTGTAATGTCTCAGTGCTAAATAAGCAATCTGGCACTGAGACAATTCACCCAAGTTCGTTGTACGCAATAATAATAATATAATAATTTATTATTTGTACCCCGCCCATCTGGCTGGTCTTCCCCAGCCATTCTGGGCGGCTTCCAAGAAAGATTAAAAATACATTAAAATGTCACACATGAAAAACTTCCCTGAACAGGGCTGCCTTCAGATGTCTTCTAAATGTCAGGTAGTTGTTTATCTCTTTGACATCTGATGGGAAGACGTTCCACAGGGCGGGCACCACTACTGAAAAGGCCCTCTGCCTGGTTCCCTGTAGTAAGGAATGGCCATGCTTTTTGATTGCATTCCCATCACATGGGATGGGGAGGTGGGGAGGAGAGTGCATGTTGAGTCAATAAGGAAGTAGCCTTTACTGTGGCCACTACTTTTATCTTAGTTTAGAAGGGTGTCTTGTTCCCTATGCAAGTCAAAGAAGACGTTTTCAACCTTGAAAGAAACATCAACAAAGTTTCAGCTTTGCAAAATATGTGAGATCCACAGCTCTCCACCTCAAGCTTCACATTTCAGTGGAATTTGGAAATTGGACCTGCAAAACAGAAGCTGCATTTGACGAACATCTATGAAGTCTTCACACCTATAATTGCTCTAACAGAATGGCCCCCTCAGCGCCATTTTTCAACTCCACTTTTTGTCATTTCAGTAGTGGAACAATGTCAGATTCCTAATAAGTAGAAAGAGGTAGTCAGCAAAGGAGGAACAAAATCTCATCAGGAGTTCAGTGTCAAGAGGCACTTCATTGTGTCAGTGCATAATAAGGAGTGAATATAAGTGGAAATTTAAACCTCACCACAATTTTTACATAATAATATAAGTAGCTGAAGACTTAATTTGGGAAATTAAGAGTTTAGGAGATCTGAATCCTTTTACCAGGATGTTTCCATACCAAATTAAATGTACTCACATTTGCATGTGATTGCCCAGTGTTATCTCTTACTGACATTTTGTTTTATTCTAAGCCATGTAGCACCTTGATCATAGAACTAAGCATGCGGGGAACATAGAAGGGGAACATAGAAGCTGGTTTTTGGAAACCTAGAATGGTCAACAACTGTAACAGTCAAGGGCACTGAGGTCCCAGGGACAGTGGAAGCTGGTGCTGTAGATAGGATTTGCATGCCCCTGAACCAGTGGTGGGCTTTGGCATTTCAAATTTCAGTGGTGCCCTGTGCCATGCCAAAATCTGGTGCCATCTGCCTCTTGTCTTCCATTGGACTACTTACAGTGGGAGCTCGGGTTACAGACGTTTCAGGTTACAGACGTTTCAGGTTACAGACGCTTCAGGTTACAGACTCTGCTAATCCAGAAATAGTACCTCGGGTTAAGAACTTTGATTCAGGATGAGAACAGAAATCGCGTGACGGCGGCACAGCGGCATTGGGAGGCCCCATTAGCTAAAGTGGTACCTCAGGTTAAGAAAAGTTTCAGGTTAAGAACGGACCTCCGGAACGAATTAAGTTCTTAACCCGAGGTACCACTGTATGTATGTATGTATGTCTTGGGTTTTATACACAAGAATCATGTTATACAAACAAGTAGACCAAGTTTTCTCATGTCATTTGTATATCACAAAAAAATAGCATCATAAATGTGGGAAGATATCTACAACATGCTTCATGATTAGTGGTCAATGTATAAGTTCTTGGTTTATGAATTGGTTTAAACAATTAGGAAAAATTAAAAAGAACAAAAAGCGGAGAGAGGGAAGTTGGAAGGGGTTGGGTGGTTATGCTCAGTGCTTTTTTTATTAAAAAATGTTTAGAGGTACTGTCATTTTCCTACTCATATTGAAATACTGCCCCTCGATGAGGCCAAACTTAGATTCACAAAATGTTTACGGTATGCATCCCCCTGCGTCCCCACAAAAAAAAAAAATCCCCTAGATTTGCCTTTGCCTGTAGCAGCTGGTTAAGGAACAACATTGGGTAGATGCCATGATTTGATTTGATTTGATTTGATTTGGATTTATATGGCAGCTACCTGCAGTGGAAGGCTCCTGGACTGATTCGGCAGAAACACCAGTTTGTGAAGAGAGGATGTGAATTTACAGAGGGGAATCTAGGACTACAGATTTGCACTATAAGGAAGAAGAGGAAAGACATAAAATCCACACAGAAATATTTTATTTGGACTTAAACTCACTTGCAGAATGAACGCAGAGGCTGTTGAAAATAATGAAGGATTAACATCAGAATGTATTAAGGGAATGAGTGTAATATTTTGAAATGCAGTAGAACTATGAGATGATTAGGATTCCCTCTGATCTCGAAGCATGGGAAGTGAGCTAAAAAATAATAATAATTTGTAATTAGGCATAACATTGGGATTTGTTTGATTATTGGATAATTTGTATAATTTGGAATATACAATTTGGTTTGATTGGAAAACTTCAATAAATATTATTTATTTTTTTAAAAAGATTTGCCTTTGCCTGAACACATGATGGTTAAATGAGTTTAATGCTTGCTTGATCCAGGGATCAGAGGCTTCTGACACCCTCAAACTCATAACAATATTCTTATTTAATCCATGATTCCAATGCTCTGTTTCCAAACACAGTGGAACACACATTATAGAATGTGCTGTTTTTATTTAGAACTTGCTTTTCACCATTCTTGGGTGCACTTTTGAAATACCTTTGCATAACTTTGTTGATATCCTTCTGGGGACGTTAATGAGATCCAAGGTTAATGGCCTTCTACTTTCATCTCAGACCATTAGCTAACTTTTTCCTCAGGCGGATGTTCAGCAATTGAACTTCACCTTTACATTCATGCACAATTACAAAAACTGGGGCAATAACCTTTCACATGATATACGGAAAACAACATTGACATTGGCAAAGTGATGAGACCACAGTGAGTTACACAGCATTAAGACCTTTCTTGTGGTTTCTTGGCTTTCAGCCATTTTCTGCAGGTAACTGTCATGAAACAATTCCGGGAATATAGTTACGAATGTCTGGCCTAAATCTGACATAGACTTAGACATGCTTAAGCCGATTGACATCAATGGTGTCAAACATGCCTAGGTCTGTGCTGGATTTAGACATCTGAATTTATTCTTCCGCTCTAATTGCATTCTATGTTTGGGTAGGAAATGGGGTTTGAGCTTTTATCGTGTTTGAGTTCCTCTCCCTTATTGATGGATAAGATTATTGTTTGAATTTCAGCAGTCCGGGCTTGGCTTTCTCTGACTTTGTCAATATTTAAATGTAAACATTTGATTACTAATTTAGAATTCATGATGTTAATCTGCATTCCAATGTGGAATCAATCAATATGTCCCCTCCTTTCTTTCATCTTCATATTGGATTGAGTTATCAGTGGTAATATATACCTTCTCTGCAATTACAACAATTGTTAAATTCCGTTTTAAATTCAAAGCCCCCCCCCCTTTTCATTGCAGTTTGTTGTGTACAGAATAGAATGAGGCCCAGTTTGTTTGTGTGTCTGAAAGCTAAACATCCCCCAGCCTTCCAAACACTTCTACTTTACTTTACTTTACTTTACTTCAAAGGTGGAGCTACCTTGAAGGTGACCTGGAAACTACAACTAATAGCACAATTCAGAGTGTTGGTGCTGACCTTTAAAGCCCTAAACGGCCTCGGTCCTGTATACCTGAAGGAGTGTCTCCACCCCATCGTTCTACCCGGACACTGAGGTCCAGCACCGAAGGCCTTCTGGCGGTTCCCTCACTGTGAGAAGCCAAGTTACAGGGAACCAGGTAGAGGGCTTTCTCAGTAGTGGCGCCCTCCCTGTGGAACGCCCTCCCACCAGATGTCAAAGAGAACAATACCAGACTTTTAGAAGACATCTGACGGCAGCCCTGTTTAGGGAAGCTTTTAATGTTTGATGTATTACATTATTTTAATATTTTTGGAAGCCGCCCAGAGTGGCTGGGGAAGCCCAGCCAGATGGGCGGGTTATAAATAATAAAATTATTATTATTATTATTATTACACAGCTAAATGCATTCTCTTTCTCTCTTCCTTTTCCAAAACATTTCCAAAGCAGATAAATTGATCCCTTGGTTTTGATTTGCATCTGAAATCAAACCTCTGTAGTCTCAGTAATCTGGTAGAAAAGGAGAGCAAGAGGAGAAAATGAGAGAATGGTGTGGGGAAGGAGAGAAGATAAAGATCAATGCATATAATGGTTTTATCTGATAAATATTCCTGTGAGAGAATTTGGCATACAGTGGTACCTCGGGTTAAGTACTTAATTCGTTCCGGAGGTCCGTTCTTAACCTGAAACTGTTCTTAACCTGAAGCACCACTTTAGCTAATGGGGCCTCTTGCTGCCGCCGCACCGCTGGAGCACAATTTCTGTTCTCATCCTGAAGCAAAGTTCTTAACCTGAAGCACTATTTCTGGGTTAGCGGCGTCTGTAACCTGAAGCGTCTGTAACCTGAAGCGTATGTACCCCGAGGTACCACTATACTGTATTGATCATATGAATCTCCACATTATTAATGCAGATGTATTTCTTAAGGAAAATATGCAGCAACCTTTCTTGTAGTAAAATTTAGCTAAATGATGGGCAAGAATGGTGCACATTTGCCAAATAAACCATGGATGCATATACCCTATACATTTTAACCCCCCTCCCAAATTCTGGAAACCATAGTTTACCTCTCACAGACCTACAATTCACAGCATCCTAAACAAACTACAGTCCCCAGGATTTGCGGTGGCGGGTAGAATGTGTTTTAAAAGTATGGTAGCCTTGAGTTGCCTAGCTGAGTTGCCTGCTTCCAAAAACCATTCCCATCTTTAGGGTTGAGGAATAGAAAATAATTTAGGTATGAAGAGAGGAACACTGGTGTGTGGCTGCTTATATTGTGTTATCCACGTTGCCAGATGGTACGATGAAATTTGTAGAGCATAATACCTATAAAAATATATTATTAAGATTCCCCACTTTCTATTTGGGTAAGCCCAAAAGGTGGCTTACAATAATAAAAACATGATGAATTCTGAACACCTGATTTCCATTGATAACGTATGCAAATAAAGAGCACTCTGATCTTAGAACTATAATATCACAAAGGTCCTTTTTGAATTCACTGATGCCCATATGACCCCCGGCATAATTTTGGAAGTTATAGACTTAGGTGTTTTTCTTTCTGTACACTATAAAATTAATAAAGCTTATCTGGCCAACTCTGATGCTGCTGGTACTCATTTTAATGATGTCTAAAGTAATTCATTTGTGGTCTCTATTATAAATGTTCACTATTCTAGGATCCTGCAGGATGAAAAGCAGTTTATAAATGTAAATAACAAGTAACTATATGTAATCTGTGGAAGAGCATTTCTTTTATTTTATTTCTTCCTTCATGGTGTCTTATGAAATCAAGTACACTTGATTTCCTCCCATAGGCAGATTTAATTGTATGCTACTTAATATGATTTGCATATATATTTTTTAAAAAACTAACTCATATTGTGAAATGTTTTCAGATAGCACAATAGGCCATTGTGTTTGTTTGTGTGTGTGTTTGCTTGTTCTCTCTCTCTCTCTCTCTCTCTCTCTCTCTCTCTGTGTGTGTGTGTGTGTGTGTGTGTAGTAATTGTAAATAACTGTCAGCCACTGACAATCCTTGTATCTCATATAGCTTGGCACAATTTATCATGACTGGCAGATGGTGTTCAAGAGGAGCTCATTTCAAAAATGAGGTTTGGCAGCAGGAAAAGAGAAATGTGATAGTTTGAAATGGAAATGCTTGTCATATGTTGTTAAGTGGTTCTTGCTTCTCCAAGTGAATTTTTATTTATTTATTTAGACTGATTGATTTTAGCAACAATGCCACTAGAACATTTAGGTTTTGGTGCCTTTGTAACACTTTATTTACAAGTATACAAATGGCGCGAACTGGAAGAAAATAGGTAATCTTTTGGCAGACAGCAAACCTGTGGGAAATTGCAGTCAAATATAACTAATAAGCTTAGGGCTGGTTAATGCGTGAAAGTGTTAAGATCACAGAACTGTATTCCAAGACTCAGGCCCTCACCCCCAGTGAAGACGCAAGTGAAGTTTCCTTTGTTCACTCTCTTCTACCACATGACCTGGCTTTGATCGCTTCAAGCCCAGACTGTGTGTTCAGAAATATTTTTCTGTATTTTGTAAAATCAATACTTTCTACCTGTTTCCTTCTTGCTGCTGCATGGAATAACGTATGAATCTGACCTTTGGAGTTTGTAAGTAAAGCCATTTAAACTTACTAAATGCTGTGGAATGTTCATTGCAGAAGCGGGCAGAGAGGGGAAGTTCTATAAGCGGCTAGAACAGGATATTTAAAAGGTCTGACAGCCTATTATTCCCATGCTCCACTGTGCTGCATGATCCTGTGTTTTTAAACTCTGCTGGGGGCTTTCTCTTGCTGGAGAGTGTGCTTAGCCCAGAACTTTGGATCTAGAGATCCAGCCAATTCTTTTATTAATTACCCCACATGGGTGATTTATGTATTTATATTTTCCCTCACCTCCAACCCCCCCAAACCTGTGATCCCAAAGATCCCAGTTTTAGCAAACTTTTCATAGAAACATTTTCTCTCTCATTCTCTGTACATTTCCAAATTTAACTGTTTTGATTTACTCCACCCGCCCCAACTTTCTCTTCACTAAACTCCTGATGTGCATTATATGGGAAAGGAGTTCCTAGCTACCAGGAGAACAATTACTATCCTGATCTTCAACTGGTGATACCTCTTTCTTTTTTCTTTTCCCTTTCTCCTCCTGTGATGAGGCTGCATTTTAATATTTTAATGTTTCAATATTTTAATGTTGTATTTTAATCTTGTTTTTAAGTTGTATTAATTCAGCTTGTTTTTATTCTTGCTTGTTAGCCGCCCTGAGCCCAGCCTTGGCTGGGGAGGGCGGGGTATAAATAATTATTATTATTATTATTATTATTATTATTATTATTATTATTATTACCTTGCACTATTAGCAATACATCATTCTAAAAGTGCCTCCCAGTATTCACAACAATATAGGCATAAAGAAATGTTTCAGCTGCATGATGTGGCTATTCCATTTTCATAGAGACAATAGACATAAAATGCAAAAAGTAAACAAAATCTGTTTGTCTCATTATTCACACAGGAATAGCGCCAGTAGCTAAAAAACATGTAATCTTGTAATAATCACCTCTGCTGCTGCCTGTTGAAGTAACAGCTGTGTACAGATGCTCACTGTAAATGAAGGGGGTAAATCAATATATTACAAACTGAAAAAAATTATAATGCAAACGACTAAAAGGATAGTTGGCAAAGATGATGATAGAATAATGCATAGGGCCCATCTGAAATAAATACACTGAAATGTACGTAATGTGCACAGTACAGAGAAAGTGAGTGCAAAGTGTTGAATTTAAACAGTTTTGTCAATGATTTGTCTTTTGCTGGTAAAGTACGTGTTCAGTGCTGGATTTACGTATAAGCTAAACAAGCTATAGTTTAGGGCCCCAGTCTCTTGGGGGGGGGGATTTACAGGAAAAAAACCTGGATGTACATTTCCAAAATATAAGATAAAAAAACAAATAAAATAAAACCTACATACAGTAACAGTGTCTTGTGTTGTGCAGGTCCATTAATTACCATATAGCATATATTCAACACATAAAACAGTGACAATTTGTTGTTGACAAAGGACAGCTGGACATATAAAGGGCCCCTTTACCTTCAGGAGCTTAAAGGTAAAGGTACCCCTGACCATTAGGTCCAGTTGTGGCCGACTCTGGGGTTGCGGCACTCATCTCGCTTTATTGGCCAAGGGAGACAGCATACAGCTTCCGGGTCATGTGGCCAGCATGACTAAGCTGCTTCTGGCAAACCAGAGCAGCACACGGAAACGCCGTTTACCTTCCCGCCGGAGCAGTACCTATTTATCTACTTGCACTTTGACGTGCTTTCAAACTGCTAGGTTGGCAGGAGCTGGGACCGAGCAACAGGAGCTCACCCCGTCGCAGGGATTCGAACTGCCGACCTTCTGATCGGCAAATCCTAGGCTCTGTGGTTTAACCCACAGCAGCACCCGTGTCCCTCTTCAGTAGCTTAGGGCCTCATCAAACCTAAATCCAGCCCCGTACATGTTGTATTATTTTCATAAAACCAAACACTAAAAAGTAAGAATGTTAACAACCCCCCCACAAACTATTGGCATCAAATTAGCTAGGAGCCAGTGAGTTTTTTAAAAATACGACCCAGTGCTCATTCACCTTTTGAGGTTTAAATCCATCATACTCCCATTTTACGGATTCAGAAATGTAAGATGATAAGACTGAAAAATGTCCTGTCACCTAACAGGTTCATAAAGTGGTACAGTTGGATTACATGGTTTGCTGTTACAGTCATACCTCAAGTTGAATGTGCTTCAGGTTGAGCGCTTTCGGGTTGTGTTCCGTGGCAACCCAGAAGTAACAGAGCGTGTTACTTCTGGGTTTCGCCTCTTGTGCATGCGCAGGCGCTCAAAATGATGTCGCACGCATGTGCGGAAGCAGCAAAACACGACCTGACGTCTAGCCACGCATCTGACACCAGTGTGAAACAGCCCAGTACATCCCACTTGTGTACACCTGTATGTGTGCACAGCCCCCGTCACACTGATGGTGGGTGAGTATGGCTGACATGCGTGTCAATGTGCCAAAGGTGTCCAGCACACAATAGTGCTTCCCCTTCATACCACTGTGTGAGAGGGTATTTATTAGTACTGGTATATTTATTTATATCCTGCCTTTCCTGCAGACTGGGAGGTTGTGAGGAACCCCCTTCCCCCCTTCTGCCTTCATCTTAAAATTACTTTTCTCAGTGAAGGACATCTTTCTTTTTTTACAAGATAAATAAATCAGCCTCTCCAATTGCCCGAGATAGCTCACACTGCTTTGAATGAAGATGACATATCTGAAACAGCTACTGTATTAAATAATTGAACAAGTAAAATAAATGGATAACAGCTTATTCTGTAAGAAAGAAGAAGAGCGAGAACAGATGGGGCTATGGCACCACATCTGCCAGGGCTTCCTCTCGCTTACAGGACTGGACTCCCTTGCAAGCTACCTGTACATAAATATCCTTAGCTAGCTCTCCCTCCCCTCCCCTTCTGCTGCAGCCTACTAGATCCAGGCTGTGTATACCTGTGACGTCAACATATGAGAGTGCTGGAGGTGAAATAGTTAAACAAGCTTACCCAATCAGGACCCAGGGGGTGGAGTCAGAGGGACTATAAAACCAGCTCTGGGAGGGGAAAAGGGAGGAGTTTGTTAGGAGTTCGTTGGGAGTTGGGTGGTTGGTTGGAGTGGGAGTGAATTGGGATAGAGTTGTGGGTAGGTTGAGTTAGTGTGGCAAAATAGGCTGAGTCAGGAACAGTTAGGGGCTAGGAAGACAAGTAAATATCTGAGAGGTGGTTTAGTGAGTGAGAGCAGGTAGCAGAAGTTATAGGTCTGGATAGGCACCCCATGATTGTAGTTGACCGATACCGTTTATGAAACCACATGCTTGTTAAACTGCAATAAATAAACCGAAGTTTATGTTCCAATTTAACCCTGACTGGACTCAGTATTGTACCAGGTAGGGCCTGGGTGGTGGCAGTGAGAAATAAAGTGGTGGCACAGGGATCAATAGATGGTGAAACGCCCGGGGACCCTGTGTGATCGCCACAATACCTTCTACCTTTAAAACAGATTTGAAACACATTTTCCCTTTAAATGAATTCTGGGGGCTCTGTACAAAGGGTGGGAGAGCAGTGATGTTGTCCAGTGTCAAACCGCTCCCACTGGTACGAACGAAATTTAGGGTGATGTGTTGATATATCGGCCATGTTATGTATTGGGTTTAACACAATTTATGTTACAAGGCACGTTCTAACCAATCGTAGAAGCATTGGTAGACGAACGTTCTAATAGCAAGTAAGCGCATGCTCTGTCAACTGTCAACGGTCAGTTCATGCTCGACATTATTATTGTGCTGTCCAGTCAGTTCGGTTCTTGCTTTCCTATGGGTGAGCTGTTGTCACTGACAAATGTTAAATAAACGTAGTTGAGGAACTTATACTGCCTTGGGCTTCTGACTTTTTCCTGAACTTACGAAAGCCATAGTTCCATACAGGGTTTTTTTCATCCGGAATTTGCCGGAACTCAGTTCTGGCACCTCTCAGGTGGGCGCCACTGCCATTGTAAGAGAACAAGGGAATTCTGTTCATGGTGAGTTCCAGCACCTGTTTTTCTAGAAAAAGAGCACTGGTTCCATAACATAACATCATAACATAACAACATCATAACATAACATAACATAACATAACATAACATAACATAACATAACATAACATAACATAACATAACATAACAACAACGTAACAGTATGAAAAGATCATTGGGACATGGAATAGAAGCACTAGTATTAGTCTATAATTAGGAAAACTAATGCAATATTCCCCATGTCCAAATGCATCATTAATTTCTTCTGCTCTACCTCTCCTTCTGCCTCCTCTTCTATTTCCCTTTATTCTACAATCTTCTTCTTCTTGTAACCACCTCTCTGTGTCTGTCCTGACCTTGTGGGTTATCTTCTTTTGTACAGCTAGCTGCTACACACACTCACACAGGCAAGAAGCCATTTACAGAGTTTAGGGGCCCTTTCCAGTCAGGCAAAAACACTCAAGGAAGGTATGAAAGCAGGAGCAGAAAATGAATGTGACTTGAGGAGACTGGTGTGTGTCTGGGGAGGGTGTGTAGAATGGAGAGAGTCGTGGGGGACAAAGAGAGAGAGGCTTGGAATGTCATATTTGGTCACTTTGCCTAAGATTCTCCAACCCTTCTTTAGCCCCTTCTAATGAACCAGATCTATTTAAGTCCAGTGACGTTCAGTACTGCCACCTGCCAAAGTTTCTGCCCTTCTTAGTAACTGTAACCAAGACTTCTGTTAGCAGTCAAACTGCCATACTTTGGAATTTTCACAGAAATCTCATCCGACACAGTTTCAACTTATGTTTAGTTTTGAGGCAACACAGTACAAAACATATAATCATCCATTGCTTTTGCATTAAAATTATATTAAATAATAAATGAACCTTCTATTACCATTTCAGTTTATGGATTTCACGTAATAACTTCTGTGGTAATTATAATTATCGTCACCGCCATCATGCACTGATTTCAGCCAGCACTTTCCATTCTCTTTGTGTTAAGGACTGGATTCTGTAAAACTTGGAAGGCAATTTGGGACAGATGATGTACAACTTTCAGCCAAGAATCCATCTGAGAGAGTAGTGTTAACCAATGGAATTATTGTTATCTCATTTATTGTGTCTCATATAGTTATGTTCCTATTAACAGCTTAACATTGTTCCAAACATAATGTAGGACATCTAAACATTTTCCTGTTGCTTATTATTTGAATACTGACAGCCCTACAATGATATGTAATAGGAAACAAATATTTGCTTAATCTCCTTATTAGTCTCAACCAGAATGTCATTATGTCTTTTTACAGCAAGAATTATGACTTTTTGTTATTGTTTTTATTACTCTAGGCTAACATCTCAGCCACTGTGATTATTTTTTTCCAGAGCAAAGCTGTCTAATACATCTCTTTTTAATTGCCCTATTTATTTATAGTGCATTGATTTCATGGTATCCTTTCATGCTCTCTTTTTGCAATAGTTTCCTTTGATCCCATTTTAGGAGATTTTCTTTCCCCATCCAAATTGGAGAACATTTAATGCTTTATGCAGTGAGATTAGAGAAGAAGGAGTCTGTACCTAAATATATTACCAGCTAAAAATATTGGCTTGTTATGATCATGAATAAGATTATATCAAGGATAAGTATCCCAAATGGCTATACTACTTAAGTACTGGCAGTCAAAATTCCAGCATGAAAATGTTAGATGGCAAAAACTGGAAATGCTATACTGCTGGATAATTAATGTATTGTTGCGGACACCGATATCCTGGGGGGTCTCAGTGCATGCCTTGGTTTTGGTTTCCTTGGAATGAGGGTCACTAAAAGCTTGTTGTGTCTTTATGATATATGATTTTATTTATGCAAGACTAAGCAGAAGCTAGAAAGTTTACAGCATTAAAACTCCAACAGATCTTGCCAACAAAAGTCCGTATAGTTAAAGCTATGGTTTTCCCAGTAGTGATGTATGGAAGTGAGAGCTGGACCATAAAGAAGGCTGATCGCCGAAGAATTGATGCTTTTGAATTATGGTGCTGGAGGAGACTCTTGAGAGTCCCATGGACTGCAAGAAGATCAAACCTCTCCATTCTGAAGGAAATCAGCCCTGAGTGCTCACTGGAAGGACAGATCCTGAAGCTGAGGCTCCAAGACTTTGGCCACCTCATGAGAAGAGAAGACTCCCTGGAAAAGACCCTGATGCTGGGAAAGATGGAGGGCACAAGGAGAAGGGGGCGACAGAGGACGAGATGGTTGGACAGTGTTCTCGAAGCTACCAGCATGAGTTTGACCAATCTGTGGGAGGCAGTGGAAGACAGGAGTGCCTGGCATGCTCTGGTCCATGGGGTCACGAAGAGTCGGACACGACTAAACGACTAAACACACAGGTGGAGAAAACACACCATAACAGCCCCACAAGGGTCCATTTGCGGGTACCTCTGAACCCACTACTGTACTGGAAACACAAGTGACCTCAGTGGCATGGAGTGCCTTCTAACAGCTTCTGTTGGTGACCTGGATGCTACCGTATCTGGACAGAGGTAGCCTAGCTTCTGTTGTCTCTGTTTGGTAACGTCTTGGTTAGATTACTGCAAACTTTCTTCTCCCTCTTAAATGGAGCTGGGTTAATTCCAGCAGCAAATGTGAAGTCTTAAAAGAGTTCAAGTTCTGCTTTCCTTTTTTCCTGCTGTAATCAAAGCAACACGGTTATCCCGTCAATCAGCTCTAGAGAGCCCTAAGATTTCAGGTGTATTTTAAACTCCATGTAAAGCCTAGATCCCCCTCTTTTCTTAATTATCTTTCTTTTGTCCACTTTCCAGGATAACCCTACTTTTTTGTGAATCTTTGGACTCAGAGGCTCCAATTGCCATAGAACCCAGGGGCTCAATTTGTCTTAGTTTGTCTTTCCTGATTTATTTCCCAGATTTATTTCCAAACCCAATCAGCTTTTAAAAGCTCCTAGCTGGGTGACCATCCTAGCATTTCTGAATCCCCAAACTCCATGTAATTTCAGTCAGCCTAATTGACTTGCAGCTTTTTTTATGCACTCGTACTTCCAGTGACTCTGCTTGGAAAAGGCTTGTCGTGACCAAGAAAACTCACCCATTTTTGCCTCCTTTTTAGATTCACCCTGATGCCTGCTTCTCTCTTTCTCTCTCCTCTGGTTTCCAGCTTCTCTATTCTCCCCCCAAAGCCAAACCCCCCACACTCTCTATGGTTGGCAGGTGCCCTAATACAGCTCTACTCATCTCATATGGGACAGTCTTCGCAGTTAATTCTTAATGCCGTTCTATTACTTTCTCAATAAAACTATACTTGAGAATCTTCTTTCTGTTGCTCTCTCAAATACCTTGTGAGAGCACTCCATTATCCAAGGATTGACTCAAAGTTACTCATTCTACCAAACAGAAAACAATCTATCCTCTGGTGAAGTACAGTCATAGTCACATTGGAAAATAGTTTCCTTAAGACACTTGAGCTAAATTCCTCCCCATTTTTCATGTTCCAAAAGGTTTTTTCTCCTGGACACAGAAAAGCTATGTTCAGATTGGTATAAAAATAATGTCCTGAATAATAATAATAATAATAATAATAATAATAATAATAATAATATATTTGTACCCCGTCCATCTGGCTGGGTTTCCCTAGCCACTCTGGGCGGCTCCCAACAGAATATTAAAAGCACAATAAAACATCAAACATTAAAAACTTCCCTAAACAGGGCTGCCTTCAGATGTCTTCTAAAAGTCTGGTAGTTGTTTTTCTCTTTGACATCTGGTGGGAGGGCGTTCCACAGGGCGGGTGCCACCACCGAGAAGGCCCTCTGCCTGGTTCCCTGTAACTTGGCTTCTCGCAGGGAGGGAACCGCCAGAAGGCCCTCGGTGCTGGACCTCAGTGTCCGGGTAGAACGATGAGGGTGGAGACGCTCCTTCAAGTATACTTGACTGAGACCGTTTAGGGCTTTAAAGGTCAGCACCTTTTGTGCTTGGAAACATACTGGGAGCCAATGTAGGTCTTTCAGGACTGGTGTCAGTAATTGTGGTAACACTTGTGTGTGATTGCTAGCTAGAATTGGTGGGCACATTTCAGTGAGCAAGGTGGACATGCGGTTCTGTCATCATGTTGAGTCTGTATTCATGCTGTGCATGAACTAGCAAACTGGGCTCGCAGACAAAAAATGGTTTCAGTTTTTCAGGTGCATTTTTGTACACAAGTACAGTGGTTCCTCGGGTTAAGAACTTAATTTGTTCTGGAGGTCTGTTCTTAACCTGAAACTGTTCTTAACCTGAGGTACCACTTTAGCTAATGGGGCCCCCTGCTGCTGCCGTGCGATTTCTGTTCTCATCCTGAAGCAAAGTTCTTAACCCAAGGTACTATTTCTGGGTTAGCGGAGTCTGTAACCTGAAGCATCTGCAACCTGAAGCATCTGTAACCCGCGGTAACATTGTATGACATGAACTGGGGCCTTTCCTGCTTCTCTGTGGCAACCTGGCATTCAGGCCAGCACCTGCAGTCCTCTTTGCATGACACTCTCAACCTGTGGCTCCCCAGATGTTGTTGGACTACAACTCCCATCATCCCTGAGCTCTTGCTAGCTAGGGGTGATGGGAGTTGTAGTTCAGCAACATCTGGGGACCCACAGGTTGAGAAAGGCTGGTTAGAACAAGGAGTGCTCCCCAAAATTGGTAGTTTACCCTATATCTTCTTAAACAAACAAGGCATTTACTCTGGCTAAGATGCTCAGAGCTATCTAGATATATATAAATCCTATAGCACAAGCTGTTCTTTTATTAATTGGTAGTGGTCATTGCATTTCTTTCATTATGTTGCTGGACTGATGCATGTTTTTTGGCTGGGTTATGTTCAGATTCTGAGGAGACTAGCACGGCAAAACTTATATTTGGATGCTAATAGAACACTGAGGAAAATAAATTGGCAATGACTTTCAGAAACACTACCGAAGTAACAGCTTCTCTGAGAATACAGCACTCCCATGTGATGAACTACAAATTTTCCAGCATTCCAACATCTGCTCTGAAAAGGAAACGTTCTCTAATCTGGGGAGAAATTCTCTCTCTCTCCATTACGCTGACTCCTATCATCTAATTGCAAAGCAAAATCAAAGTTTCACGGTGCTGCCAACAGGTAATGGAACATGGTCTCAGTTGGGAGGTGCATCTGTGCTTGAAACTAGAACGAGAAAAGTGCTCCACCTCACATATCTCTGAGACTTCTCTCACTAGGCATCTTCATTGGCAACCTGGACCTCCATGAGGGGACTAATGTGTCATTTTTGCATAAAAGCTTATGTATTTAGACACTAAGTACTGCCAAGTATTGTTTTGACAGTGAGAGTGGGAGTATTAGAGACTCTAACAAATAAAGTAAGCGAATTATGTGGGGATTAAATACACACATATACAGATGATAGCTATGTTTGTGCCAAATGCTTACGGTCCACAAACTGAAATGGCAGGTAGGCTCATTTCTTCGCTTGGATAGGCCTTTTCTAATTAAACTGCCATAATTTTTCTTATATATATTCCACTTATTGATTTTGTTTGTTTAAGCAAGCTTACCCAGGCATGCAACTTTTCCCATGTATTTAAAAATGTAATTTCATTTCACGATGTTTTAAAACTGCTGATTTCATTCTGGGGAAAAAAGTTTGGGTTAGCTTGTTTTTAGCATTTCATTTTATTGGTAATTTTAATGTGTATTTCATGGAAACCACTTAGGGGTTCTGATGGTCAAGTGGCATGTACATTTTGTTATATAAAAGAAATAAATGAAATTAATTTCCCATAGCCTGTTTCCTAAGACTGGTTGTCCAGGCCCTGGCCTAAAGTATTTAGGATTGTTGTTGGCTGGCAAAATGTCACATAATATGGTGGTGCTTCCTTAACTTTGTGTGTTCAGACCCAGAAACCTGCCTTCACCCACCCAGAAGCCACCCCTGAGCACATGGTATAAATAAGCATGCTCTAGCCCTTGGGTGATATCCAACCAAGTCATATTTGAGTTCAATGTTTTGAATGGGCCTACGCTGAGGGTGATGGGATGCGGATGGCGTTGTGGTCTAAACCACAGAGCCTAGGGCTTGCCAATCAGAAGGTCGGTGGTTCGAATCCCCGCGACGGGGTGAGCTCCTGTTGCTCGGTACCAGCTCCTGCCAACCTAGCAGTTTGAAAACACATCAAATTGCAAGTAGATAAATAGGTACCGCTCCGGCAGGAAGGTAAACGTGCGCTGCTCTGGTTCGCTAGAAGCGGCTTAGTCATGCTGGCCACATGACCCAGACGCCGGCTCCCTTGGCCTATAGAGCGAGATGAACGCGCAACCCCAGAGTCATCCACAACTGGACTTAACGGTCAGGGGTACCTTTACCTTTACCTTTACCTTTACCTTTACCCTGAGAATGACTAAAGTTGGACAACACCCTGTAATATTGGTAATCTTCCCACTTTATGAGGAAAAAAAGTTTTCAGTGTTTATTTATTTGTTCCTTAAGAAGAACAAGAAGAACATACGTTTAAAGAAGACAGGAAGACGTTCATTGAATACATGGAAAATAATTGTGTACAGCTGAAAACGCTGGTAGCATTAAGATAAATTCAACAGTGTAAAAAAGTTTTGATGGATGCAGTAACAGAAAACCGATTGGTATAGCTTTTGTAAAATATGCAGGGATATAAGATATGTAAATTGAGGCATGGAAAGAGAAGAAGGGAAGTCATTGATATCTTAAGTATGTAAAGTGTTTATTTGAAATTGTAAAAGAGAAAATTTAAGAAAAATCATATTAGAAAGAAAGAAAAACTGTGTTATATTTGAGGTTGATAAATGTGTCTGGGGCAGGGGGGAATTGGAGACTAACAACACATTCCTAGACATATCTACTCAGTCCCACTGATTTCAAGGGAGCTGACTACTCGGTAAGTGGATA
Source organism: Podarcis raffonei (assembly GCF_027172205.1). Lineage (NCBI taxonomy): Eukaryota > Metazoa > Chordata > Lepidosauria > Squamata > Lacertidae > Podarcis > Podarcis raffonei. The sequence continues at coordinate 55,571,534 of NC_070612.1, read as the reverse complement.
TAAAATTGTAATATAGCTATTTCTTTATTAGAAACATATCTGCTCTCTTCTGATATAAAACAGCTATTAGTAATAATTTATTTGGTTTTGGTTTTGCTTGTTTGTTTACAGGTAGGTTTGACTTGTTTTAAAAAGAACTGACAATACAGTCCTATACATGTCTATGTAGAAGTAACTTCCATTGAGTTCAATGGGCCTTAAAGGTGGCTATAGGATTGCAGTTTGAGTGGGGTTACTACTCATAGACAAACTCATATTATGGAAAGCTTTATCATTCTTGCCTGTTGGTTTGGGAGATGAGTGGCATTAGTGATGTTATACTTTTCTTCTCCCTGTAAAAATCTATTTTTTTTCATGACAAGTTTTTAAAAGTTCTCTAAAATTAAACTGGACAAAACCTGTAATGCTAAATGTTCCACTGTTTTGCATGTGGGACTGAAAATATCAGCATTGGTCCTGAAAGCTCTCTTCTTTTTGTTGAATTAATATTTCTAGACATATGTTATTGCCTTACATGCTTCAAAATATGACACATCATTAAAATGTAATGAACACTGGGAAAAGTTTGACCAACTTACAAGGTGGGAAAAGAAGCTTGATTCAGGTTGCATTTGTTCACCATCTGTAAAGGAATTGAAATGTAATGATTTGAACTTGTTGAATCTTTTTTCCTTTCTTTTCCTGTTTGTTTTTTGAGCCAGAAGGTAAGCTGCATATCTGTGGCGTTTCTTCCGACAGACTGGACTGTTCCAAAATTATTTGGACAGTCTGCCAATATGCAGATAGGGGAAATCATTTAACATTCACAAAGTATCTATTCAGGAGCAGTAATTTCACATGAAATCGTTTGAATCTAGTTAACGTATCCCTGCTGATAGGGACAAAGCGATAGAAGTCAACAACAAGCCAGCTTCACATCTGCCATACTCAAAGTTGTTCAAACTTGAAGAGGAAGTAAGAAGTAGATTGAAATACATGCCATAAGGTCTGCAAAGGTTCACGTGGCATTTTAATATGGCAATCTATGGGTTAATAGTCACCACATGATCATACTGTCACTCAAGCCTAGTGCTGGATGATCTTCAGTGACACAATGAGCTGTGATACAAGCTGATTCCCTCTCCTTCTTTGATTCATCGTGCTCATTGCCATGCCATACTAAGATGAAAATGTTCAAATGCCAAATGATTATCAGGGAATAAGTGGTGCAGAAGTGCCATAGCTATTAGCCTGGCACTGGCGAGTATGCCCTGTAGTGAAGGCAGAAGGACCCTTAAGCCCATGATTGCCCTGGAGATAGAGCTCTGAATTGTAGCCATGGACTGCGAAGGTATTTTTGGCATTTTGAGCAAGTTCTAAATTCATCCACAGAATCTGAATCATCTAGGAACTGCCCCAGCATCCTGGAGTAAAAACAGCAGATAAGTTACATATCTTTAGCACCAGGTAGAAACATTCCTCTTTTCCCAGGACTTCGGCTACTTCAACAATCTAGGGTCATTTAAACTGTGGGCAGGGGGGTTATTGTTTTTGTTTGTTGTTATGGCATTTATTTTTGTGTTTTTATATTGCAAACCACCTTGTGATCTTCAGATGGGCAGTATATGTATGAGGATGAGGTTCTGCGATGAGCAGAAACTTTCTACCATTTATTAACCCAAGTAGATGCCCTATAAGGGACGCGGGTGGCGCTGTGGGTAAAGCCTCAGCGCCTAGGGCTTGCTGATCGCATGGTCGGCGGTTCGAATCCCCGCGGCGGGGTGAGCTCCCGTCTTTCGGTCCCAGCTCCTGCCCACCTAGCAGTTCGAAAGCACTCCTAAGTGCAAGTAGATAAATAGGTACCGCTTTATAGCGGGAAGGTAAACGGTGTTTCCGTGTGCTGCGCTGGTGCCGGCTCGCCAGAGCAGCTTCGTCACGCTGGCCACGTGACCCGGAAGTGTCTCCGGACAGCGCTGGCCCCCAGCCTCTTAAGTGAGATGGGCGCACAACCCTAGAGTCGGACACGACTGGCCCGTATGGGCAGGAGTACCTTTAGATGCCCTATAAAGGAGAGAGCTGAAAGGACCACCTTCTGTCCAGCTTAGTCCAGCTTCATCCTTGCTCCAGGCACCAGATCAGTCAATGGCTTCATCTGTGTGTTTCTTCACCTGGTCAACTTAAGATAAGCCTTCCTTTTTTAATCTTGTCCTAGTTTAACACTTAGATGGGATGAAGCTACCAGAGCTCAGGGACTCTTGCTTTCCCATATCCCCTTGAGCCATTCAGCATGGAGAGATAGGTTGGGTAGACAACCTTTCAGCATCAAGATGCTTCAGAGTACTCACTAGGGCATCTATCTTAATATCCCTCCTTGTTACTTCTGACCAAGATGGGAAATCTCAAATCTTATTGCTTAACCAAGAGCTGTCACTGAAGCATATGACAATAATACATAAAATGGTACATCAGTCAAAACCTAAGTAAAACAAACGAATGACACAAGAAAAGCATCAACAGCAACAAGTAGAACTATAATAATAAATACCAAAAAATTGTAATAATTTACAATTCAGCTAAGAACTTTAACAACAGAGTCAACAGTCTCTTACTAAGTGACATTCTTAGTCCACCTTCATTATTGTAAATCATGCTAGCAATCAATCATTTGGGATTTCGTACATTTATTTTTAATAGAAAAAAGTGCAACTAGAAAGCTAGCTGAGTGAAATATGATCCTATGGGTCAGGGTCAGCAAAAAGACTAGTATGTCCTGTGGTACCTAATCTAGGGCTGCCATACATCCGGGATTTCCCAGACATATCCAGGATTCATCTGTCAGAAATAGCGGCCAGGCAGAATTTCCGGAAACCCAGACATATGGCAACTCATGTTGGGTTTTCCTTAAAAATACCTCAAAAAGCTCAAAAGCTCAACAACTTTGTACCCCTCCCCCCAAAAAACTCAATAACTTTTGTGTCCGAATTTTCACTTTTTGAACTATGGCAACCCTGACCTAATCCCTTTTGTCCCTCAACCACCTTATTCAGGATGCAAAATCACCAATCAATTACACAAAATTGTTACCCTATATCAGTGGTGGCAAACCTATGGCACGCATTCCAGAGTGGGCACTCAGAGCCCTCCCTGTTGGCACACACACCATTGGTCAAACGCTCCCTAGAGCAGGTGATGCTGTTGTGAGCAGAAACTGCACCCTAGAGTCTCCGACGCAGCTTTGAGTTGGTAACGCTTCTTTGATTGTGCTCCGCCCACAGTGGCGTTTGGTTGAGATGCGAGCCCGCCAATCAGCTTTTTCGTTGGTGCATTGCTGTTGCTCCCCCCCTGCACACTGTGAGTGGGGAACAACCTGGGTCCTTCCCCCCCAAAAAAGCTTTGGTATGTAACCCCCCCCAAAGTCAACAACTTTGGTCAATCCTCCCCCAAAATGCTCAACAACTCTGTGGTGAATAAGTGGGTTTTGGGTTGCAGTTTGGGCACTCGATCTCAAAAAGGTTCACCACCACTGCCCTATATCTATTTTTGAAATGTACAGTAAGGGAAAAAAGAAGAGTTCCCAGATGCCAATGGTGGAAATCACCCTTCCAAACCCTCTGCCCAAGTTACTGTGGAATCTTGGTCCTGAAAGATCTTCATTGGCTCCCAGTACGTTTCTGAGCACCATTCAAAGTGTTGATGCTGACCTTTAAAGCCCTAAACGGCCTCGGTCCAGTATACCTGAAGGAGTGTCTCCACCCCTATAGTTCTGCCCGGACACTGAGGTCCAGCGCTGAGGGCCTTCTGGTGGTTCCCTCGCTGGGAGAAGTGAGGTTACAGGGAACCAGGCAGAGGGCCTTCTCAGTAGTGGCGCCTCTCCTGTGGAACGCCCTCCCATCAGATGTCAAAGAGATAAACAACTATTTTACTTTTAAAAGACAACTGAATGCTGTATTGTTTTTAATATTCAGTTGGAAGCCCCCCAGAGTGGCTGGGGAACCCAGCCAGATGGGCGGGGTATAAATAATAAATTATTATAATATTTTATAATAATAAATTATTATAATAATTTATAATAATAAATTATTATAATATTATTATTATAATAAATTATTATAATATTATCCCACACTGCTGTGTTTTTTGGATGAGTAGGTGCTCTCTCAGAATAACAGAGGACAAGGGAAAGGGGATGCTGCCTTATAAAGGCAAACTACCCCTCACTCCTGATTTGCCACCCATTCTATGACTCAACACTGACCACCTCCCACACCCAGTGCTCCAAATTTCCCCCCCAGTACTAGCCAAGTAAGCTTCATTTCTAGAGGACTCGTGAGTATCCAGCTCAAAGACAAAATATCTTCACCCCCCCTCCCAAGGTTAAAGGGATCCACTGGTTCATTAAAGGTGTTGAAGCTAAGACAAAGCCAGTTCACAGTTCTATTTATACTCTAGGGATTCTCAGGAAGAAAATATTTATGGAGTACAGCCTTAATAGGCAAGGTATAAACCTAGTGGCAGTGGATGATTAAGGAGTTTCATTTATAATGTTTCTGAAACTATTAAACAGTGCAGCACATTTTCCTTCTAGGGATATGTGGCCCTGTGTGTTATTCATAAAAGTTTAAGCCAGACATACTAGGGCTGTGCAGCAGCCACAAGATTCTGCTTCTATCTGTAGCTTTGAGAAACAGCTCAATCTGTTTTCAGGGCTTCCTGTGTATTTCCGTTTTGGCTCATTATCAGAGATTGAATTATATCCATTGACAAGAAGTGATACCCCACATTCACTATCATGTGGAATGATTAAAAAGTTATAGTTTTTTTTTTAATTTCTCCTTTTCATAGAAGTAGATGAAATTTTCAGGCACAGGAATCCCTCAAGCGTCCATTAAACCTGTCAAATTTCAAGCAGATATATGAAAGCAGGGCTTTCATGCAGGACATGATTTTGATTTTTTTAAAGGGGGGAGTCCATTTTATTTGTTGCCAGACTTAGATGCAATTTGCCGGAAGGGGCACCCCTTCTAAGGCGAAAAAGCCCCACAAAATTCAAAATGATGACTGTAGTAGTTCTCCTGCAAGAGGTAATTGGTGGTGTAAGAAATGCCATGACTCCCTAGCAAATACTGGTGTGGAGACAATGTCATCCACCTAAAGCACCTGCCTGAGTCACCTGGAAACCTCACCTGAATCACCATATTCACCTCATAATACAGAAAGTGAACAGGGCCAAGACACACTCCTTGTACACACTTCAGATCTACAATCTCTACCATTTGCATTTGTGCTTTAAAAAAATATATTGATCATGCCCCCTTGCGCAGTATATATATATATGTAGCCAGGTTCTTGATCAGTTTTTCCACATCTGGAGGTCTTCGTCTAGAAGCTCACCAAAGTCTAAGTCTGAACAGTTTTGAAAAGCAATGCAAAATTTTCATTATTTAGAGAGGCAATGGATCATAATATACATGCAGGAGGTATTTTCGCTGTAAACAATATTGTTCAAAGCTTTGGTGTATCAGTTGTTTGGCAAGCATCAACACATTTCTGGGTGCTGTTAGTAGGGATTGAAAGAACTGTCAATTGCAGTTTCTTATTTGTCCAATCTCAATTTGAGATTTCCCCCCTTAAAATATTATCATGAAAATTCACAGACATTTAGTGCAAATTTCTCCTAATATTGCTAAGCATTATTCCCTATTGTAATCTATTTGTGTAGGCTGTTTTCATTAATATGTGCATTTTATGCTCTCTTTGCTTTAAATATGCATTTTTAAACACACTACTTGGCTGGAGAACTGCATTGCAAAATTCAGAGAAGTGCAAACTTTGGAAGAGAGCTGTGTTTAAGTTTGCATGCTGTTTAGGAAAGCATTAGTTACTTGGGCCACTTCTAATAGTCCTTGGAAAAAAATTCTATTGTTTGTAATCATGTGCATTTTGTTTTATTCAATAAAAATTATTCCATTTTTTTAGGGAAAGTGTGTGTGCATAAAGTACTTTAGGTTCATGTTTGAATGTGAACTGAATTGAGTTTCTTCTGCTCCCTAGCTGTTAGTAATCTTCCTCCTCTCCAGTTTCAGAAATGTTAAAGTTTGGAAGAAGCACTCCACAATCCTCCATTCTGTCACATATATGGCTTGCCTTGCCCTCCTCCAATCTGTGGTAGACTCAATCGCACTGATGGTGAAGTTTCAAAACTCAGCAGTGCCCTGATGGTACACTATAGTGCTTAGTGCCATTATGTTTTCTGTTGCTGTATTAGATGAGAAACATGCAAAGTTTTGCTATTTCCCTTTCCTGGAACTCAAGATGTTGACATTTCAGCTTTCTCTGTTGTGCAGCATTATGTGGTGCTTATGTCTGTATAGCAGGCCCATACAGATAACTGAGGCCTGCGGGTGGGAGTCCTCGGTTGGCTGGGAGGCACAGGGTGGTTTGGGCATCATAGCCAAAGTCTGGCAGGGCCCTACTGGGACCTCCTGGCTCGCTTAGCCCTCCAATGCCCGGGGCAAGTACACTCGGCTATCCCCCACATGGGCTTGCTGTATAGGATTGTGCTGTTATAGTGTGTATGTATAGATAATGTATAAATCTATATAGTATAGATGGATAGATGGATAGATAGATGATAGATAGATGGATAGATAGATAGGTAGGTAGATAGATGTCATACCTCGGGTTACAGACGCTTCAGGTTGTGTGTTTTCGGGTTGCACACTGTGCCAAACCCGGAAGTACCAGAACGGGTTACTTCCAGGTTTTGGCACTCGCGCATGAGCAGAAACACTAAATCGTGCTTTGAGCATGCGCAGAAGCGTGACCTGCGCATGCGCAGACATGGCGCTGTGGGTTGCAAACACTGCAGGTTGCGAACGTGCCTCCCGCATGGATCACGTTCGCAACCTGAGCGTCCACTGTAGATGATAGATAGATATAGATGCTATAGAGACACAGATATGTGAATTGCATGTTTATATCATAAAAATGTTTACCAGCCTTGGCATTTGGGTGTAGGCCAATGAGAAAACTTAGGTTGTAAATTTTCTGCAGCTTCTTCTTGGCGAAGTATGAACAAGAGAGAGAAAAGCAAAAATATTTGCTGCTCAACTAATTGTGAAAGTTCTTCACAGTTTATTCTTTCAACTGGGTTTTCTAATTGAGTTCATTGTCTGGATTTAATAAAATTATTGCTACTATGACATTCTAATTTCATTTCTTAGCTGAAAGATGTTTATGATTTCATTTTTATAGAACCACAGAGACCCTTCTGCCAGTCCACAACGCATCTGTGCTTGTAAATCTTCTCAATACTGAGCAAAGAATTGCCCCTTTTATTGTTCAGTTATCTAATTTGGAGAGCTCCTGGAATCAGTCAGAAGTGGAGCTGAGGGTGAAATTGGTTTGATTGGCATCTGTTCACTTCCTCTAAAATAACTATTCTAGAAGTTTGCATTTGAGATTGAAGATACTCAGCAAATGTTTGGGTGCAACGTTGTGGAAATTGTTGTCAATGGCCTGTTTTTAAGAAGAAGCTCCTGGCCTTGCAGCACTAACAACTGAATATATGTTTAAGATGCACTCTCTACATTAAAATCAACCAATTTGAAAAGGATATCAATCAATAAAGGTTCAGGTAAGTAGCCATGTTGGTCTGACGTAGTTGAAATAAAAATAATAAAAAAATTGTCCAGTAGCACCTTATAGACCAACTAAATTTGTTCTGGTATAAGCCTTTGTTTGCATACACGAAAAAGCATCTGAAGAAGTGTACATGCACACGAAAGCTTATACCAGAACAAACTTAATTGGTCTATAAGGTGCTACTGAACAATCAATAAAGGGTTAAAGAAAACCAAGTGAAGATTTACAGATGCTGTTATAGAAAATATTGTTTCTGCCTGTGACATTTCCCTCCATAATCTCTATTGGGAAGGGGGAAGCAAGGGTTTTTCCTCTTAAAATAATTGAGAGGTATAGAAAGACAAAGACCTATATGCTCATAATATTACAGAGAAGATAGAGCAACAGAAAACTTTGCAGGGGTCCTGAACCAACTCATGGGACTTTATTATTTACTTACTTATTGCATTTATACCCCCACATTTTTCTCCAAGGAGCTCAAGGTAACTTAATGGTTCTCCCCCTCTTCAGCTAATCCTGTGAGTTAGGTTAGGCTGAGAGTGAGCGATTGACCGAAGGTCACCTGGTGAACCTCACTCACCTCACACTTTGAAGTATTCCAATTTGCCTTAGAATTCATTCCCCTACATAGTGCCAATGCACGCAACTGATTTATTGTGGCTCTAAGATGTGTAAGAGCATTTCAATCAATTTACTTTGCTTTTAACATGTTATAAAATATTAACTGAAACATAAAATTAGAAGGTAGAATCATGTTGACCTTTTCACTCCTTTTCTCCATGTACCTGACATATTAGTGCTAAGGAGGTTAGGCAAAGGAATTAACCGGAAGAAAGTCAATATTATGTTTAAGAGAGTTTCAAAGGTTAAATGAATTTTTAAATCGATTTAAATGTTCCAGTTTCTTCCTTGAAATGACATCATTAGTAGCTACTCTTTCCTTCTAGTCACCTGAAATAGCAAGAGTTAGTGGGATACAATGGATAAAGGGATGGTCTGTAACTGGGAAGATCTGGGTTGAAACTCAGATGGTTTCTACACTAGCCTTTATTTCCTTGAATTGTTGTGTATTCACCCACATCTTATGGAAAATACAGATGATATTATCATGAAGGTAGTGGCGGATGAACTCTGCAACAGTGAATCTAGTACACTGAAGAAATATAGGAAACAAGCAAATCAAAAACGTTTGAGGGGAAGTGAAGCTTTAGAGAAGAAACATAAACACAGAGACAGGAGTTTGGGTACCAGGGCTTTCTTATACACACAGCCAAAATCCTTATGCCTCTGGGACAGCCATCATGGACAACATTTAAATTGCCATTCACTATGATCTCTCAATAAAACTCAGTGGGTGAGTATTATTTCCCCCACCTGATTAGAAATTGGTCTGTTGTAAAGGGGAAGTAAGGGACACGGGTGGCGCTGTGGGTTAAACCACAGAACCTAGGACTTGCCGATCAGAAGGTCAGCGGTTCAAATCCCCGCGACGGGGTGAGCTCTCGTTGCTCGGTCCCAGCTCCTGCCAATCTACTTGCACGTCAAAGTGCAAGTAGATAAATAGGTACCGCTCCGGTGGGAAGGTAAACGGTGTTTCCGTGTGCTGCTCTGGCTCACCAGAAGCAGCTTAGTCATGCTGGCCACATGACCCGGAAGCTGTACACCGGCTCCCTCGGCCTATAGAGTGAGATGAGTGCCACAACCCCAGGGTCGGTCACGGCTGGACATAATGGTCAGGGGTCCCTTTACCTTTACCTAAAGGGGAAGTACAGATTTAGTCTGCAGCTGTCATGATGCTGTTAGTGGCTCCCAGCTGGTTGCCCAGGAAAGTATACAGACAAGGAAAGGTTTCTTACAGTCCTTTTTTATTTCAAACTTTATAGAGAGAGGCTGTAGAACCCAGCCCCTTGGATAATTGCGTTGTCCCAGGTGAATCTCCACTCCCTGTCTCTCCCACTTCCTCATTCGTCGTCATCATCACCTCCTCTACGGGTCCTGCTACATGCCCTCTGTCTTTGAGCTCTTTGCTCTCCTACTTTTAAGGCTCACCAGGTTCTGGCAGATGGTGGGTCAGGATGCAGAGGTGGTCTCCACCTTTTCTCCTCCTGTGTCCAGCCCCTCAGGGCAACAATAGACAGTACCTTTACTCATAGAATCATAGAATCATAGAATCATAGAGTTGGAAGAGACCACAAGGGCCATCGAGTCCAACTCCCTGCCAAGCAGGAAACACCATCAGAGCACTCCTGACATATGGTTGTCAAGCCTTTGCTTAAAGACCTCCAAAGAAGGAGACTCCACCACACTCCTTGGCAGCAAATTCCACTGTCGAACAGCTCTTACTGTCAGGAAGTTCTTCCTAATGTTTAGGTGGAATCTTCTTTCTTGTAGTTTGGATCCATTGCTCTGTGTCCACTTCTCTGGAGCAGCAGAAAACAACCTTTCTCCCTCCTCTATGTGACATCCTTTTATATATTTGAACATGGCTATCATATCACCCCTTAACCTCCTTTTCTCCAGGCTAAACATGCCCAGCTCCCTTAGCCGTTCCTCATAAGGCATCATTTCCAGGCCTTTGACCATTTTGGTTGCCCTCCTCTGGACACGTTCCAGTTTGTCAGTGTCCTTCTTGAACTGTGGCGCCCAGAACTGGACACAGTACTCCAGGTGAGGTCTGACCAGAGCAGAATACAGTGGCACTATTACTTCCCTTGATCTAGATGCTATACTCCTATTGATGCAGCCCAGAATTACATTGGCTTTTTTAGCTGCCGCGTTACACTGTTGGCTCATGACAAGTTTGTGGTCAACCAAGACTCCTAGATCCTTTTCACATGTACTGCTCTCAAGCCAGGTGTCACCCATCTTGTATTTGTGCCTCTCATTTTTTTTGCCCAAGTGCAATACTTTACATTTTTCCCTGTTAAAATTCATCTTGTTTGTTTTGGCCCAGTTCTCTAATCTGTCAAGGTCGTTTTGAAGTGTGAGCCTGTCCCCTGGGGTGTTAGCCACCCCTCCCAGTTTGGTGTCATCTGCAAATTTGATCAGGATGCCCTTGAGTCCATCATCCAAGTCGTTGATAAAGATGTTGAATAAGACCGGGCCCAAGACAGAACCCTGTGGCACCCCACTAGTCACTCTTCTACTGTGTGGTTATCAACTACATCTGGATATTAAAATAACATCTGCTATGTTCAACCCTCCAATAATTTTCATCAGGATCACAGTGAATGTGGAGCGGAGTCAAAATTCTGAAGATCCCCCTGTCCCGAGGCAACAATTAGCCTTAGGACAGGAAAAAAACTCCAATTTGCTCTAATTGGGAGATTTTATTCTAAAGCTAATTGCAATGTGTGCTGGGGCACATGGAATTCAACCAGGCTCTTGGTTGGGGAAAGAAGGGTTAAATCTCCCTTCCCCACATGCAGTGGACTCAATGAAAAGCATGCATTCCATTAAACAGACATGGTGGCTGTCCACTGGCAGCAAATTCCTGGTGAATCCACAGATCTGAGAATTTAGCTCGCCTGCACAATAAAGTTAGCAATAAACTTCCTTCTATTAAAATCTTAAATTCATTCTTCATTAGTAGAATCTCTGTTACCAATATATAATATGTTGTCCCAATGGTACCTGATGGCTCTGTTTTCATATGCAAATTGCAGGCTGCTGAATGTTTGTGATGTCTCCCATTTGAATAAATGAATTTGTAGTAACACTAGATAAAAATGAACTTTGAGCTGAGCACCCATCAATCCCTATTAATTAGGCCATGAAGAATAATCAGCATAATATACTACTAATGACCTTACTGGCCTATTTTAAGATCTGACTTGAGATGTAAATTATATGCAGCAAAGGTTGTGAATAGGTGCTTGCCAATCTGAACTTTTTCTGTGGTTTATTACTGTAGATCACAGTATGCGTAAAAAGGTTGGCATAATTTAATATGACAGGAGAGCCCCATTAAGAACTTTCTTGACCCTGGTACCAGTCTTATCGCAAATGTGTCCTGAAAGGCATTGTGGAGACAATACCTTGTGTAAAAATCAGCACCTGTAATCTAGTTACTAGGACACGGGTGGCGCTGTGGTCTAAACCACAGAGGAAAATCTCTCATATTTGCAACACTTTCCTGTCAGTGCATGTGAACTGATATTTCAAAGGGTGGGTTCAGATCACCAGTATTTTCTGTCCACGCTCATGTGAGTCTGTAGCTTCTTTTATTTTGTATTGACACCATGAGGGAATCCAAACATGGAACTACATACTGTACATTGTTGAATCAGGTCCAGCAGGCAGTCATTCCACTTCGATACTGTCAGAGCTGCCCTAGGTCCCAGCTCACAAAGGACCAACGCTACTTCGTTGTTAAATACAAAAGTCTTTATTGAAGTTCAGTTTCACTTCCACAGCCGCAGCGCGCAGCCCTACGTCTCAGGCTTTAGACCGCTGATGCTCCGTCTGAATCTCCTCCCCCTGTACACCAGTTTAAGACCCTCGCCTTACTCCACCTTTTCCTCTGCTCTTTCCTCCTCTGGGTCCGCCTGCCCGTCGGGGTCTCGCCCTTTCTAGACTCTTCTGACGCTGATTCCCCTGAGCCTTCTCCCTCCCTCCGGCGGGCTTTAGGAGCTGGTTCCCCATCCAGGTCTCCTGCTGTCCCCCGTGCCTGCACATTTGAACTTGGCGCGCGCGCCCAGCCAGCAACTTTCCTCCTGACCGTTTCACTGCTGCTGTCACTGCTTCCCCCTTCGGGGGGGCTAGCTGCAACTGACCTCCCCTCCATTCCCCCACTCTCCGATGGAGGCGTGGTCAGCCCTGACTCATCTCCTCTCCCCGCTGGAGGAGACGCTGGTCCTGACACATGTGACTCTTCCCCCCCACTACGCTCTGGTGGGGAAACTGGTCCTGATCCCCCGCTGCTGCTTTGGGGTTCCCCTCTGGCTCCTTGTTTCTGGTGCGTCCCCCCTGGGACCCCCCTTGCCCTGACCATCGGCGCCCCCTTCTGGGAATCTTCT